>NC_136488.1:43607597-43915097 GCF_053919585.1 Euprymna scolopes
GTCGTTCAATGTTCAAAGACTACGTCTGACATATTTGTTAGAATATAGACATATCGAAGTAAATAATAATAATAATAATAATAATAGCAACAATAATAATAAAATTAATATATGTGTTAAGAAAAAAATTTGTTCTTCTTTATCTGCTTTTGAAGCGTTGTTAGTGTAAAATTAAAAAAAAATAATTACGTATATAAATGAATACGTTTTGAAAGCTGAACACAACGCATTTTTAAATATATAAACGAATTATTTACTTATATCAGATATATTTCGATGCTAAACATCCTTATCAATGTAGAGTCTGTTTTTTTCTTTTATTCTTTTTCTTGACCGCATGGTGGAATTCTGCGTGCGAGGGTGATGGTAGTAGACCCATGTTCTTGTTAACGGCTCGATATTTAAATAAAAATAAAAACAGTCATAGCAAATCTCTCGACGGAGGCAACCCTTCTAGGGCAATTGCTCTTGGCACATCTAAGGCCTTTGATAGGGTATGGCATAAAGGTTTACTTCATAAGATCTCTAGCTATGGTATTACTGGAAATGTCTTCTCAATTATTAAATCATTTCTTTCTGATAGGTTCATAAGAGTAGTAGTTGAGGGGCAAAAATCAGAAGCTCACAGTATTAATGCCGGTGTCCCTCAGGGATCCATCCTGGGCCCAACTCTTTTCCTGATCTATATTAATGATCTTCCAAATCACATCCTTACATCATTTGTAGACATCTATGCTGACGACACTACCATTTATGGTAGCACATCTAAGACAGTAAACGACCAAGTTCTCTCCAATTCTCTCTCCTCTGATCTTGAGCACGTTGTACAATGGGTAAGGAGTGGCTGGTTACTTTTAATGCATCTAAAACCAATCTTCTCTCTTTACATCATCAACATTCTGATCCCCATCTGGCATCAATTGAAATGAATGGCTCTCGTCTTCAGGAGGCCTCAAGTTTTGACAAGCTTCTTGGCTTGACCATTACTCCTGATCTTAAATGGAACACATACATCAAATCTGTTGCCAAGGCCGCTGGAAAAATGGTGGGATCTTTCTATTGATCCGGTAGATATCTCACTGCTGATGCTATTCTCTATCTATATAAGAGCCAGGTACGTCCAAGGATGGAATACTGTTGCCACATCTGGGCAGGAGCTGCTAGAAAGGACTTGGCCTGCCTTGATAGAGTTCAAAATAGACTTCGTAGCCTCGTAGGAGATGTCCTTTTCTCTTCCTTGCAACCTCTATCTCACAGAAGAGATGTTGCGAGTTTGTCTCTGATGTATCGTTATTTTCATGGAAAGTGTTCGACTGAGCTTCAATCTATGGTCCCCCCTCGCCAAACTTTCACAAGAGTCACACGTCTAGCTGTAAACACTATCAATAATATCCCCCCATTCTTTATCTGTGCCTAAACCTAAACATAGATTCCACGAATAAAGCTTCTTTCTTAGAACTGCACGCCTGTGGAATTGTCTTCCGTTTTCCTGCTTTCTGGCTGACTACAATATGGTTGTCTTCAAGTCTAACGTAAATAAGTTGTTGATGAGCCGTTCCATATAAGTTATCAAATTTACCAAATTTTCATTACTAATGATTACTATATTGTCCAATTTCTAATGTACACTCTTAAACCCTTATCCTTGAGTGGCCTCTTGGCCTTGATAATGTGGTGATGCCTATGTAAAAAAAAAAAAGCAGAGTGTCCGCCAGCCGTGCACAATTTCAATTGATAATAAATGGGGATTAGTGCCTTGATGATGTAAAAATAGGAGCTTCGTTTTAGATGCTTTAAAAGTAATCAGCCACCTATTCCCCCACTGTACCACGCGCTACATATCAGAGGAGAGAAAATTAGAAAGAACTTTGTCATTTACGGCCTTTGATGTGTTGCCATAGATGGTCGTGTCATCAGCACAGATGTCAACGAATGATTTGTGTGTTTTGGGAGATCATTGTGTAGATCAAAATAAAAGAGTTAAGAAACATTTGATATATGGACCGTACACAAAGAAGTTTATTCCGAACTTCATACTCAACAAAGAAACAAACTGTTGCTATTACAATCAGAAACACGTACCTGCCCTTTTCGCTAGGAAGAAAGTGCAGGATCTTTTCTGATACGATTCACCTTTCTGACCTCGATAAGTGGAGGATACACTTCACCTTTCTGACCTCGATAAGTGGAGGAGAATTCCTTCTAGACCGAGGCAATTTTTATCTTTATTCCTATCCAAAGTGCCCCTTTTTAGAGAGCTGGATTTTCCCCACATTAAAAACTAACCTTGTGCCTAACTCTGTCCCCGTGGGGAGGCAAATAAATAAGAACATAAAATATAGGCAAGAGAAAAAGTGCACGTGTTAAGTGTAATTACATTAAATTAAATACAGCAGCGAAACAAAGCGCAGAAGATATTTATCACATAGTATTTTCGTTCTCTGACTATTATCTAAGAGCTAAGTCACTCAATTAAAACGAACGGATCGGTGCGCTTTTATTGTAAAAGAGGGTCAACGAACGAGAACAGCAGCCACATTTAAAGCAAGTATGCAAATTGACAAGTATGTACGCGCTGACGTCACGGGAAGAAACAGGGGGGAGGAAGAAATATATGGACTTCGTGATCAGAAAAACGGAGAGAGAAGAAGTGTTGAAGCGAACGGGCACATATGCGATATTTTAAACGCAGGAAAGGAAAAGGCAGAAAAAAGGACAGCACGTGGTCGAGCAAAGGATGTAGCAAAACAAACAAAACGGTCTAATGAGACGCAAAGCGAATTTCACTACACGGGTTGTATCAAAAAGTCTGACAAGACGCATAGCACTATTCATTGTACACAGGTCTGAAAGCTTCACCCTAACTCCTCCCATTGATCTGCTTTTATTGTGTCTGGGCATGCCTCATTAGCAGGTTTGTCATGTGACCATGCGAGAACTGTGCGAGATCGAGGGCTTTAAAAATCACGGGCGCCGTCTTGGATATTTTTGATTTTTCTTTCTTCTCAGCCCGCAAGACAGACAGACACAAGGACGTTTACAAGATGAGTCTTGATTATTTGTATATTATTTGTACAGCCACACAAGGCACAAACGCGTGGCCGCTTGCTTCCTTGAGGAATATCACAAAGGAAGTAACCGGAGGTGTTTTTATACGTGTGCGGCAATAGAAAAAATGTGTCGCAAAAAACAGAGAGACAAACGACGACAGAGACACGTGGGTTAAAGAGCGTATGTTCGACGCGTGATGATATTTTGAAACACAATGAAGTGCGTTGTCGGAAATTATTCGAATAAATGCTTTTTTGTATTAAGATGCTGAGACATATCTTTACGTGCTTTCTTTTTTCTTTATTCCTGCGACAACGTGTGTGTTCGAATGGGTAAAATGTAACGACACAGTTAAAGTGTTACGACCACGTTACAAAACAAAAAAAAATCTCACCGATCTTAATAGATTGTAAAGCAGGGTCAGAAAGATACCAGTGAACAAATCTGTGTATCTTGAAAGTCACGGCAGAAAGAGGGAATGACTTGTCCTTAACTTAAATTAAACGAGTGTAGAAAACGAGACAGCACACTCTTGCAGTGGAAATCTCCCGTTGTGTTGTGTATATGTAAGGAAAGATAAACCTGGGTACACACTGTGAATATATTTATTTTAATCAAAAACTAAAATAGAGAAAAAGAAAACTCCAATCACAAGAAGACAGGAACGAACAAATATTGCAGTTTCTATAAAAATAGATTTAATTATAAACATAGCATATGTTTCCCACCAAATATATACACAATAATCGGTTTTAATGCATTTTATATGTAATAGAAATTTGTTTTGAGATATGTCATACCGTAACACCGTTGAAACACTGGTTTTCATTAGACCACTGAAGTTGAGCGACGTGGAGCCTGGCCAGTATAAAATGAGTGGCTATTTAGAAATGATAAGCACTGTCTGTCATCTTCTAATTATCGGGATATACGCGATGCTAGGGGTGCTTGTAAATTTCATATTCCCTGTAAACTTCCCCCTGCGGATAAATCTTGCAGAGCTAATGTCACACTCGGTATTTCCGGTTCGTTTATGTTATGTTAGATATATTTATGTATCTCCGATTACTATATCGTACACAATGGCGATTTTAAACGGATGATGTCAAGCCCTTGTTGCTTGGTTATGTTTTTTTTTTACATGGGGGTCACCACTTATCAAGGCCGGAAGGCCATTCTAGGATAAGGGTTATTGCGTGTACAGTAATCAATGAGAGTATTGTAGTAATCATTAGTATTGGAGATTTGATAGAGCGTCTTTAGGGGGCGGTTTGTCAGGAATTGTTTATATTGGACTTGAAGACATCTAAGTTGTAGTCAGGTGGGAAACAGGCAAACGGAAGAGGGTTCCGCAGTCGTGCAATTCTGAGAAAGAAGCTCTGCTCATGGAATCTACGTTTGGATTTAGGCACAGATAAAGAGTGGGGAAAATTATTGACAGTAGTTTCAGCCAGACGGGTGTTTCTCGTGAAAGATTGGTGAGGAGAGACCGGAGATTGGAGCTCAGGCGAGCACTTGTCATGGAAATAACGATAAAACAAAGACAGACTGACAACGTCTCTTCTGTGGAAGAGAGGTTGCAGCAAAGAGAAAAGAGCATCCCCCACTAAACCACGAAGTCTATTTTGTACACTGTCAAGGCAGGATAGGCTGTTTTAGCAGCTCCTGCCCAGATGTGGCAACAGTACTCCATCCTTGGACGTACATGGTTTTTATACAGATAAGGAATTGCATCAGTAGTGAGATATCTTCTGGAGCGGTAGAAGGATCCCACCATCTTTCCAGCGTCCTTGGCAACAGACCTGATGTACTTGTTCCATTTCAGATCAGGAGTAAAGGTAAAACCCAGAAGCTTGTAATAACATGGAGCCTCCCCAAGATGAAAGCCATCCATTTCAATTGATGCCAGATGGGGATCAGAGCGTTGATTATATAAAGATAGAAGCTTGGTTTCGGATGCATTAAAAGTGACCAGCCACCTCTTCCCCCATTGTACCACGTGCTCAAGATCAGAGGAGAGAGAATCAGAGAGAACTTTGTCATTTACGGCCTTTGATGTGTTGCCATAGATGGTCGTGTCATCAGCATAGATGTCAACGAATGATTTAAGTGTGTGTTTTGGGAGATCATTGATATAGATCAGGAAGAGAGTTGGGCCCAGGATGGACCCCTGAGGGGCTCCAGCATTAATACTGCGGGCCTCCGATTTCTGCCCATCAACCACTACTCTTATGAACCTATCGGAGAGAAATGCTTTAATGATTGAGAAAACATTTCCAGTGATACCGTAGCTGGAAATCTTGTGAAGTAGGCCTTTATGCCATACCTTATCGAAGGCCTTCGATATGTCAAGAGCAATTGCCCTGGAAAGGAAGCCTTTGTCAAGAGATTCACTGATCCTATGAGATATAACCGTTAGTACATCTGCTGTAGATATTGCAGAGCGGAAACCATATTGCATGTCACTAAGAAGGTTGTTTCTGTTGAGGTGGTTGACTACTTCTTTATTTAATATGGATTCCAATAACTTACTCATGAAACTAAGGGAAATCCTCTGGAAATGAATCCCATCCCTTTTCAGAGAGACGTTCATAAACGAAATCAGAATTATTATTATTATTATTATTATTATTATTATTATTATTATTATTATTATTATCATTATTATTATTATTATTATTATTCACTAGGAGTAGTCACACAAGCCACCATCAGAGATCGCTATTTGAGAACAACTTGTAGTGTTCTCTGCAGTCTGAATGACAACAAGGCTCTCAAGATTAGTAGTATTCTCCACTTCAATCGATAACTTTTGCGAACTGTCGCTAATGATTGATTTCGCGTTGGCAGAAATCATTGGTCTTCACTAGAACTTGGGTGGTCTCCCCAAGGTCCCAGTCCTCTTTGCACTTAACCAGCAGAGATCTGGTTAGTGCTTTCTCTCCTCGGTCTTTCCATCTTCTTTGACGCTCCTCATTTATTTAGCGTGGTGCCAGTTTATTGTGACACAAAAAGGGGTCTGTATTTTATAATTATACCGTTGATTCAAAGTGATGTTTTACACCTGTAGCCGTTTCTGTGTGTCCAGTTTGTGTTTGTTGTTCAAGAGTTTTTCGTAAATTTCTGCAGTTTTCATTATTATTATTATCCATTTTATCTTCTCAGGCATCCCTCTGATTCTAATCTCTCCCATTTTTTAAAAACGTATTTCGGTATTGTTCCAAGCGCTCTTACTATCTTGACTTTTTTCATTTTCCAGATCCGTGTATTTACTTCTCTTCTCCGTCTCCTTGATCTTTACTATGCGAATTGCTGGAACGGCAAAATCTAGGGCCTTGCAGGACTTTTCCTTCGTGTTAACTATTATGATATCTATCTTCTTGCTTGGATAGGTTTATACGTTTGTTTATCCATGTCGCATTGGGTCTTATAGCGTTCATTTTCCAGTACTGCTGTCGGTTTTTGTTTGGCCTTTGCGGCCAAAATACTATCGTCTGCATAACTGCCAGTGTACTGCCTCCCCCAGTTGATCGTATCTATTTTTATATTCTTTTTGGGTTAGTTTGTTGCATTCACTTATTATGTTGTTCATTGATTCATGTCTTTGCCTGCAGTGTCTGCATTTGCTGTTTTCTTGTGTCTTGTCAATCCTTCCTTTAGTGTGGGTGGTTCCAATCGAGTTATCTTATCCGGCTGTTATTAGTGATTCAGTTTACTTGTTTACGTTTCAGTTTTGTAATCATTTCTAGATGTTTTCGTTAGTTTCATTTTTTGTCTTCCTTATGAACCGTCTGTGTAGCTATTTCTCTTACCATTTTTCTTTCCTCGTCTTATCCCTCTTTTCTATTTTTCTATTCTCTTTGTTATTTTCTGCGTCTCTTAATGCAGTAATTATACTTTCCGTATTATAGTTTTTGTATTTTTCTAATTCCTTTTTGTGTTATTTACGCAATCTTCCATAGAAACCAACCTTCTTCCTCCGTCTTTCTTTCCTCATAAAGTCGATCAGTATAATCCTTGTAGTGCATTGTGTATCGTCATGAGTTTCCTTGTCTTCTGGTCGAGATTCCTTAGTTCTTATTTAGTCCAGCTGATAAACGGTTCTGAGTATCTGACTAGTGACACTGCCCGCGTGTTTGTTCCTTTAATAAGGTTTCTAATGTATAGTTTTGTTTCGAGGATTCTTCTTGTTCTTCTGAGGTATTTGTTTTTTTCTAATTTTCTCTTTAAGTTCTATTACTTTTACGGTGTCTGTTTCCAGAACTCCGAAGTATTTATGGCTATCATGTTCACATAGTGCCCTCATCTCTATTTGATTGGGTAGTACTATACCTTCTATTGATTTTACTTTTCTTCTTCTTTTAGTCAGCAGTGCGATCTTTTCCGTACCGAATTCCATTCACATATTCTGGTGAAAGATTCTTGTCGGTCTTATTAGGGTCTTTAGTTCTGGCATTGTTTTAAGCAAACAGTTTCAGGTCATCTATGTACAATAGGTTGTTCATTTTTTCATCGTTATTGGGGACCTTGTATCCGGCAAGGCATTTTCTTGTATATTGTTTAGGGTCATTATGGTTATGATGAACAGTAGTGTTGATGGAAAATCACCTTGGACCATTCCTCTTTGTACTTTAATCTCAGTTATATTGTGAATCATCTGCCAGGTCAAGTTTCCATATTCTCATTGCATGTTCTATCAAATTCATTATCTTGCCTGGTATTTTTTTACATTCTCAGCCATTTTATTATCCATGCTTGCGGAGTCATATCATGCGCTTTCTGATTATATATCCATGCCATGGCTAAGTGCTTTTTTTCTACTTTTAACCTCCTTCAGAATGCTTTGGTCTATGTATAATAGGTCATGTGTTCCTTTTTTTTTCCTTGCATACTTTCTATTCCTTTGAGATCATGAAGGGAATGATAAATTTGTTCCATCCGTTATTTTTCTCATTGTACGTAAATATGTTATTAGCCGGCATTTACTTGGAATGTTTTCTTTTTCCGTGTCTTTTTGTGCCAGTGTAGTTCTACCTTTGGCCATCCATTCTAATATGTCTGTTTCATAAATACATAACAAGTATAGATAAACGTAGTGAAAATCATGTAGTGTAATTAAACCCCGTGAAATTGAAAATAAAGAAAACAAATAACAGATAGCTATTACCAAATGCAAGGAAATTTATTAGATCATGATTATGAGAGACAACAACACTGATAGTGAGAGTTGTTATTTCAATTTAATTATTTTTCTTTTTTTTAGAATTTGACGATAATTTCCTTGCACAGAAAGTAAATTATTAGTAGTTTATGTCTTTTTTCTTTCTAAGCCTTGCTTCGTTTAGTGCTACATCGGAATTACTATCACCTTCAGCAACGAAGAACATCTCCCGTGCCATTTCAAATAAGGCGAGATATAAGTCAACTTATCTATTCGCTATGGTAGGCCGCAACTTTTATCAATGTGATCTCCGACTTTATAGCAAATCGATTGTTCATGAATAGAGGTGGGGGGAACATTTTCTTGACTCACAACCCTTTTGTGTGTTGTGTGAGTGTATGGGTTGGTGTCTTCTTGTTGTTTTTGTTGTTGTTTATTGCCCAGCGTCTCAGTCATTTGCCTATGAGCGAGAGTGGCGCCGTCTATAAAGCGCCTGCGAGAGTGTTAAAACATGCGATGGTAGAAGGCAAACAGTAGGTAACGGGAGAAAAACAGTCACAGATGAGGAGAAGGCAAGAAATCTTGAAGAGTACATGTGCGTCCTGTGGGGATCGTGCCCTGATACCCACAACCCGCCCGTTTCAAGGCTAAGGGGCTCTTATTACTGATACAAAATTCCAGAGGGTGTATTTAATAATCTAACAAGTGGTTGCGGCTGTGCAAAAAAACAAAAAAAGAACGTAAATTCACAGATAAGATAAAATAGATAAATGAACTCTAGTAATCGAAGACTAGAATGGTGGTTAAGCATCTTTCTTTTCTCATTCTCTCTCTCTCTCATATATGTATATGCATAAATCTATACTTTCGTATATTAGGTTTATGTGAGTAAATGAAGTAGTTATATATATATATATATATACATATATATATATATATATATATATATATATGAGAGTGAGTGAAGAAAAGGAGGGGAATATACTAATCTACAATTCCATCTCTCTCCTCCTATCTCTTTTATATATATATATATATACATATATATATATATATATATGTATATATACGAGCAAACAATTAAAAAACATGTTAAAAACACTTTGAAATGAGTTAAGAACATATTTAATCTGAAAAGAAAAGACTAGATAAGTGGATAGTCCTTAATCCGTGGAGTTTCGAGGAAATACTTTCCTTCTTATCAGAGGGTAGGAATTAGCAAAATGCGGGATCGGATTTATTTTATTTTATATATATATATATATATATATATATATATATATATATATATATATATATATATATATATATATGTGTGTGTGTGTGTGTGTGTGTGTGTATTTGTCTGTGTGTGAGAGAGATGGAAGGGGGAGGAGATAGATTCTAATATATTATAATATATTTATATATCATTGTCAATATTATTATTCATGCACATCCATAAATATTTTCTACGGAAATAGATGTCATACATTATGTAGCGATTTTCAGTATTTAATTCGAAAGTGCTCCATATGTGAGTAGAACTAGTTATTAAGTAATGAAAATATATTTCATTCATTATGGTTCACAGATGCTTTTCGGTGAAGAGAATCATAAGTCTGACTTTTTTTTTTACGAAGATGAAACGCAGAAACTATTGTGTAGCTTACACACACACACACACACACACACACACACACACACACACACACACACACACACACACACACATATATATATATATATATATATATATATTAGCGAAGGCCTGAAAAAATGAAAATTGCACAGGGATAACAGCGCAGTAAAAATGACACTGATAAAATGTCACATGTAGAAATGATATATTTGAATAGGAAGGAAAGACTTGAATAAAGCAAGGACAATTTGTTAAGGGAAAATTCTGTCCCTTTGATAGTTATGGGAAGAGCCCCTGCCTGCAATTGATTAAAAGAAATATTTTTAAATATGTATTGATTCTATTGTTTTCAAGCAAATATAATTAATTTCTATAACTTTATTAGAGTGGGAGACTAGGTTCACTGCACTCATGTCTCACCTAATGGATGACTCCCTCACGAAAGTATTTTTAATGATATTTAAAAAAAATGCTGTTGTTTTCAAACAGTTAGAAGTTCTATGGTCCATTCTCTATAACGTTTCTTCGGAACTAAATCTCATGGTTGAAAATAAATATTTTAATAAGTTTTACTCTTTCATAGTCACGATTCATAAACATTTGAATGGCTTCTCGACGAGATTGTACCATTTTCTGGCTAAAATGATTTCTATGCTTTTCCAATGATCAAGAAGATGGATATCAGATTCTCACTTGTTTTAATACTGCTAACGTGAATGCCTTTCATGCTATTCAGTTATAACTACTTGAAATATGCCATTGTCGTCTGAAAACAGTTCTCTAACAGGGTGAACATGGCTGTCACAAATTCTCAAATAATCCTTGCTCCTGACGCTTTCATGAAGGTAACCTATAGTATCAGCGAACTCCCAAGATAGAGATCCACACAGCATTAGTGATCCACCTCCATTTTTAATAGTCAGAAGTAATCTGAATGGAATACTTCGTTCGGCTATCTTCAAATGACCAGTAGATTTTTAATCGGAGAAAATTATATTTTTCTACTGCTAAGGGTCAATTTTTGACGTTTCTACACCAATCTTAACGTTTCTCAACACTTATGTTCGAAAGCATTTGGTTATGTAAAGCAGATTTCCCATAAAATCCATGAAGCTTTCAGCGAATAGTTTTTGTTGAAACAATATTTTCCAGATGTTTATTAAGGTCTGCTGTAATTTTAAGTATCGTGATTTTATGTTCTTCCTTCACAATCCTTTCAAAGGCGTTACGACATTTTTAATACATTTTCGATTTTTCTAAAGAATTTTGTTTATAAGCGGATGCTATTTCATCCTTTTTATAGGCTGTCATAACTAGGACTATGACAAGAGTATATTCTTATAATTATTTTTACTCTCGCGGATATATCCGACACAATTAGACACAGTTAATCAATCAAGAACCACATTACTCTATCTAAAACATATGAGATATTAACTGTTATATACTTGAGAGTCAAAATAATGCCATAGCCCTAGTCATAACATGCTAAACAGTTTCATACTATACGGTCACCATCTCAGCCTCTTCTCTTACAGTAGAATCTAATACATTGACACTAACGATCCGTCCCTATAAAAAACATGAATAAAACAAATGAAACATTTTGTTTTATTTTTCAATTTTTATAGGTGTTTTAAAATGGATGCAAAATTCACAAGCTGCTATTATCATTTTGTCCAACCTCTGCATCTATATATCAATAATTGTAAAAACAGTAAAACAAGTATTTTTTAAAAATCTTTTTTTAAATAGTTTTCGGTCTACAAAATTAATATTGGTATCTAGTCGTCAGTTTTAGTCTTGTGTAAAAATGATTTCTGTAGTTAACAACAAAAATGTCGATTCAATTTCATTTAACATATTGATTTATCTGCCTCGGAAAATTTGTCGAATGGATAGTTTAATAATAACGAGCTATAGTGTATATAGTAGCAACATTAATATCTATTTTAGCTCTTTACACATTACGTCCTGGCACGTATTTCATTGTTTTATTATTAATAAATATAATGCATTCCTTTTATTATTGTCATTGTTAAACAACTAGGACACCTTCTCGTTTACTTTGAACAAAGTATCCTCGTCTGTTATGCTAAGCTGCTGGCCACATTTTTCTACTAAATATGGCGTCGCTATCTCCGTTTTTTCCGCTGTGTTTCTTAATTGTTTACCAAATTTTGTCGGTTTTTACTTCAAAGTTACACAATAAATGCTTATCACGTTTTGCTGAATGTTTTAAAATTAAAACATTTCTCGTATTATTTGGAGTATTTGGACAAGGTTTCGATTGATGTAACCTCCGATCTTCTTTAGGTGTATCTTGTCGAACTCTGAAATATTTATGGTGAACTCAAAAATGAGCACGGAGTTTTGAACGGAACTCTCTATTTAACATTCTCTCGTTTCTACCATCCATCATTCGATAGAAATCCCAAGTAATTAAAAAATGTATTCTTGGGTCGCCCGCACCGAGAACTGAATCTTCAAATTCCACATATATAACTTTTACAACTGATTTTTACCAAATAAAACGTGAAACTTAAACGTGAAACCTAAAATGCATTTCTGTCAAGTTCTTTACAATCCAACTTATATTAAATGGCTTACTCTTTTACGATTATAAAAAGGGGCATAGCTCTATTATATATATATTATTCTAATAGCTCAGGTTCAATTGGGATTTTATCTGGAGAGCTCTTTTTAAATTCGTTTTAATTAAATTTGTCTACTGTTTGTTTTACTTCGGATTTGCAGAGGTGGACAAATTTTTCAACCAAAGGATTATCGAAGACTAGGGTGTTCTATTAGAAAGCTATTTTGAAGAGTCTAAGTCAACCTTACTTCTGTTATAGAACCAATTCTCTCCATTTTCTCGTTATTTGCGAACTTTTACATTTTTTTTCGTAATATGGAACGAATTGTGTGTAATATGCAAGTCATTAAGCTATTCATCGCAAATGCTGACAATATTCGCCGGTGTATAAAAAGAAAATAATACATCAAATATATACGCCATTACAAACAAAAGAATTAAATTTATAAACTTGTACACACCGTGAAATTTCACGTTATTCTAAAAATGGCTTAGTTCTTAATATGACTGTACGTCTATGAGGTTTTTTGCTTTTTTATCCATATCAACATTCCAAATATATCCATTACTATATAAGTTAACCTAAAACAAGTGTTTGTGCAACAGATTACAATAAATCATGTTAATAGTGTTGTGTCTGCACAAATAATTAACAAGAACACGGAAAGTAAAGGTATACAATAATATATTAGGAAGAAAAGTTATATACATATTTACATATCTTCAGATATACTTCAGTTGGAGATATTCCGACAGGTGGCGTGTTGCATGTCTTACTGGAGGCAATATAGGCGTCTTGCCTATTTGGCGGTTGGTTGCCGCACTTTCCCGCTATTGGTGATTGATATCTCACTCACCTACCTATGTTGATTAGTGGGCGTCTCCACAACAAATTGTTATACTCTTTTCATAAATTATTTCTTACTCGATAAGTAAAGCTCAAACGAATAGGGTTGTCTAGCTTTGGAAAACTGATAGCATGCACGAGGATAGGTAGGAAAAATCCGAGTGTAATATGAATCAAAGTTGCAGTGACGTAAAAGCAATACGTTAACACCCGAAGTTTGATTTTATTATCAACATAAAGTGTAGCTACGACGTTGGAGATCAGTATTTAAGATAGGAAAAGCATCTAAAAAAACAAACACGTCTTTTAATTTCTAAAGGAGTAGGGATTCTATTTTATATTATATACTCAATCTGGTATTCTAATAGGGAACCAAGACGTTTTCTGTTGATTATCTCTGTTTTGATTTTATGAATTACGACTTTTTCACTTAAAGTCAATCATATTTTCATGTGTTCATTCGCGGCGTTCAGTGTTGTTTTCTGCGTTTCCTTAACCAAAAACAAGGAATATATCCGCTTAGAACGTAAGGGGCAACTATTCGGGATAGTGTTTAACAGAGTAGAGTTGCACAGCGAAATGTCTGTTCACGTTAAATTTAAATTTCTGCATCAATAACTTCCCACTTCTTGCCAAAATATTTGAGATCTTAATTAACCATGCTCTAGTCCATCACCTTACAGATGCTAAGCTTCTGACTGACCAACAATGTGGATTTAGATAAGCCCGTTCCACAGCAGACATCCTCACTGTAATCTCTGAACGTATATACCATTCACTGGACAAAGCGGAGAGGGCAGAGCAGTAGCTCTAGATGTATCTAAGGCTTTTGACAGGGTATGGCATGAGGGTCTCCTCAGAAAGATTAGATCATACGGTATCACTGGTAGAATACTTAACATAATTAAATCCTTCTTAGATAAGAGAAAAATCCAGGTTGACCTCGACGGTCGTACATCTAAACAATATGATATAAATGCGGAAGTGCCCCAGGGGTCTATCCTTGGACCTCTACTGTTCCTGATATTCATAAATGACCTCCCCGACAAAATTTTCTCTGAGATGGGTATATATGCTGATGACACCACACTCTATAACAGGCACAACAGGAAAACAAATGAACACATATCTAATGAAATGGCAGAAACACTAGAGGATGACCTCCAATCAGTAGTGGAATGGGGACAAAAATGGATGGTCACGTTCAATGCCGCCAAGACTAAACTAGTTTCATTCAATAATTACAAGAAACCTTCTCTACCACCTATAGCAATGGTCAACGACTCTTTATCTGAGAGTATGTCTTTCAAACTCCTTGGCCTAACGTTCAAAGGAAACATGAGTTAGAACAATTACATCGAGAGCATTGCTAGGGCCGCTGCAAGGAAGGTGGGCTCTCTCTACCGTGCTAGAAATCTACTAACACCCGAAAGTATCCTGTACCTCTATAAGGCAACCATTCGCCCATGTATGGAGTATTACTGTCATATTTGGGCTGGTGCATCGGCTACTAGTCTCTCGCTCCTTGACAGGGTTCAAAAGAGAGTCGCAAATCTGATAGATCCTGAACTGGCATCTAAGCTTCAACCTCTGTCCCATCGACGAACGTTGCATCCCTCTGCCTGTTCTACAAGTATTATAATAGTGAATGCTCTGACGAACTGCAAGCATTTGTGCCCCACAACGTGAACACCCTCGACAGACCTGACAGGCTGCAATATTCCCACCCCACACTGTAGTGATCCCTAGATGTAAAAGAACTTTCTATTTCAGTAGTTTCTTCCCCAGAATCGCTAGACTTTGGAATTCCATTCCAGGTCCCTGCTTCCCCAACCGTACTGACGTGCAGAAGTTCAAGTGCAACGTGAACCAACATCTTGCTGCCCAAATCCCTACATAGTACTCCAGTAGTTGTTGCCCCTGATAGTAGCCTCCTACACCAAAGTGGCAATGTGCCTTGTTTGGTGTGAAAATGTAATTAAAAATAATCAAAAATAACGTAAGGATAAATAGGAAACAGTGAGTGAATTGCAGAGTCTAGCAGCCAGAGGGAAGAAATTATTAAAGTTGGGATTTTGCTGCTTGTCGTGTAAGTTCGGAGCATGCACGTCGAAGGAGCACTATGAGTTCATCATCGTACATTTCAATTAAAGTACGTGAAAACAAGCATGTAATATTGTGGCGATGGGTCAGAGGTTGGAGCTTAGTCATTAGTGGGGAATCTATTAGGTTGGAGACTATTTTTCCAACCCTGTACAAGAGGAAGAGACAATTGGTAGATGAACTAGGCCAGATTGGGCAACATTATTTCATGCATCTGTTACATGATAAAGGCTGTCCCCTTTTCATGTAAGTAAAAAAAAATAGGGAATTAGTTAAATGTAAATATGAAATAGGATAGTCAAGGATTCGAACTTGCGAAGCTAGATTTGGAATTGAAAATTGCAATCATAAGTTTTAATAAATCCAGAATGTTATTGAAATAAAAAATGTGGAATTGCAATTGTTTAGCTTGCATATCTGTATATGGAAAAGGAATGTAATAATGAAATTTGTTTCTGTGTAAATTAAAATAAGGAATTTAATCGTCAATTGAAATTGTAAAAATATTTTGTAAAGAGGTTATTTGAAAAATAGGGGTCATGTCAAGTTTGGCAACGTGACGCATATCAACCAACGTGCTTTATGAGCACATGTTTAATCATGCGATGACGTGACGAGTTCTCAATATAGGTAGAGTTTTTAGATGCAGTCTTAGAGAAGAGGAGAAGAGTCGGAGAGAAGCAAAGAGGTTCAGACCGACTCTCCGTTAGAACCTAGGCACCTTCTAGAAGTGAGAGGGTTTTAGAAATAACCCTGTAACAATTTTGAATCCCTGAGATAAAATCATGTCTGACCGGTCGAAGATGAAATAAAGGACGTCATCATCTTTGTGTATCTGCGTCTTCGTGTTGTGATTCAACAGAAAGGTATTGTCCATTTATATTATAAGAACTTTGTGAAAATCATCATCTCGAAAATAGGTAAGAAATATATGTATCAATATTTATAGAAACACTTCCGTTCATATAAGAACCGTCAAACGTATAAATACCAAACGAACACTATCTCTCAGTCTATATATCGAGATATTCAAAAAATCTCTTAGTTGAATTACAGGCCGGTGCTACTATAGAAGTGTGTACCCTGTCTCAAGATATCTCACTAGGGCTCTCCTAAAACGAACAACAACAATACAGAATATACGTCATCTTAATACCACCAGTAAATAACATCAGTACTCTTCGAATAAGAATTACATAACACATGGACGAATCGTTGCTTTGTTGAGATATAGGCTTCTGTCTGCTGTATTTTCTAGAACGATAGAGGTAGCCAATCTTTCCTTACGACAGATTTGGCAATATGTACAATATGTTTTCTCATGATCATATTCCTTATGAATGTTAAACCGTGCAATTTTCAGGATGAGCTCTACACTTAAGTGTTATTTGTGATGGCAATCAGGTAGTGAGTAGATAACTGCTGCAATCCATTATGTCTTATACAATTTCATGCAATTTGAGAACCTGATGTTATATACTCAGTGTATTGGCTTTCTTTATTTGATTGTGTGCGTTTTAACATTATTTAACGAAAAAAAAAAAAAAACTTCGAGATCACAGAAAACAAAAGCCAGTCTTTTATTTTCCCCATTCTATTCTGTGCTTATTAAACCAACTCTGTAAAAGATTAACTGCGTCGTCGGATATCTTTGAATTTATTTAGCATTAAGAGAGATTAAAATGACAACCATGGATTCATATACTGAGCTTGTGAGTCCATCCACTCTCTCTCTCTCTCTCTCTCTCTTTATCTTTCTATATTATGTTCTTTGTAAGTATATTCCATTTTCTTTTACATAACCGTGCGTTGTCGTTGAATATCAATGGGCCGTACAAGTCACAGTTACGCCTAACGAGATTCTGTATATTACTCGATAAATGTTCTATTCCACAAGAGTTGAAATTTAACTTCGGAAAATCCGATATTCAAACTGGTATACCTTGGCACAATTACATTTAACATATTATAGTTGAACAACCTTTTAACTATGATATATATAGTGATTGAAAAGTGGCTCGCCATTCAAACATTCTAATTTATTAATTAATGATATATTTTTACAAGAAATGAAGGTAAGTGACGATGGTCTAGTAGTTAAGGACACTGACGACTGGGGTAATCTAAGCTCGAATCTCTTTGTTCCACAGTAACCACTTTTACCTTGGATGTTGGCAAATTTCGCGTGATCCTCCGTTAAGAACCCGATGTTTTTTCAGAAAGAATTCCGACTAGAAAAAATATCGTGGAAGCCATACGATATGATAAGGATGTCAAAAAATTAACATGAACACGACTTATATAATATGAAATTTTATTTAAAATCAAATATGGCCGCCATTATTCCACTATATTTTCTTAACTCGCATCAATTAAGTGATCTTCCCAGAAATTCTTGTGGAATGACAGTGTTCATATATCCCTTCACTTTCCCATGAGATGGTTATGTCGACTTAGTCCACAGACATTGCCGGCAACAGGACCTGATTTAAAACGATGTTACTTTATTTTGGAAGGGTAGGGGTGATTAAAAAAATAAGATTACTCTAAGAACAGATGCAACTTTGAAAAAACTTTAACGACGGCTTCGAGAGGAGATTTCTGTCATTCTACAAGAGTTTTTAATAAGATAATATAATGTTGCAATAATTTGATAATGGGTATGATGGGGCATGATCCCGCATAAACGATGCTGCTAGGAAATGACGAATCACGTGCTGCTACCAACCAATCAGAAACCATAATTGCTCCATAAATATTAAACATTTCTGTAGCAATTTCGCATATGTTTTCTTCGTGTCAACACGGGAAGAATCTTTTCTCTGTGGATTCTCACTCAAGAACTGTCTACTGCAAACCAATCACCTCCAGGACTTGTCTAGAACAACGAACCATTGGAAACTGTTCAAAAACTAAACATAGCTTACTTAATGTGATTCTGAAACGGCTAGAAATAATAAAGATACATTTTTGTGTGGGTATATTGAATTTGAAATAAAATCTCACATTATGTATCTTGGTCTTACTTTAATTTTTTAAAATTAAATATCATTCTTAAACTACGGATTAACTTTTCAATCAATCTGTAGTTTATTTTAAAGATTTTTGTATGTGTGTCACCGGCTTGGAGTTAAATAAAATAGTATAGGTTTTAATGCTATATTCCATTCTTTGTTATTTCATATTTTTCCGTCCTTATCGTCTTTCCATATTGTTATCTAATTATTTTTATTACGTAATTACTTGAAGGTTATTCTACCTCACACGAATCAAATATTATTTATTGAAAGTCAATTTCCTCTTATTGCTGTATTACTGATAAATTACACGATATGAACGACATAATTCCGGATGTTAACACTTTGATAACGATAATTACTTTTTTTACTATTTGAAGATTGTATACTCATTTTGTACAAACTGAAGAGTTAAGTACATTCTCCTTCTATAATTACTTTAAGTAAAATTCACTTTTATATAAATTTCTAGCTTTTCCGTTCGCTTGCAAATCAAAGGAAAGTTGTGATCTTATCTTGACAAAAAGAGTCATGAATGTTCAAGAGAAAGGAAAGATCTCGCTGAGTTTCAAGGGTTGCGAAAGTAACGAGGGGATCCTGCACTGGGGTGGAGATTTTTTGGTACCGGTTTCCTTTCGTTTCTCACCCTCGTTTCTTTTTAATCACGGAGGGTTTAGCCCAAGGAAAAGCATACAACGTAACACAGACGGACCGACTCTGGTTCAAACTGTTTGGCGTCGCGACACTTGTTGCATCGACAAACACCAACGGCGGTCGCCATTAAAAAATACTAATGACTTTTCAGTTGATGATCAAAAGTTTCAGCTCTGATTGCGGAATTCAGTGGAAATGGCTGATGAGAACAGATTACGTATATGAACGCTTAACAGCATACACGCACGGTTTATATATATATATATATATATATATATATATATATATATATATATATATATATATACACTAGACGCCTGGCGTTGCCTGGTCGTACAATATGCTTAAACATGATATTTTAATTTGAGTATGTATTATTATAGAATAAATCATGTAGTGAATATTCTATATTACGAGGAATAATTTGCCGGTGGACTAATGCGCACATAAATAATCAAATTCCGTCTGTGTTGGTTTACAATATCACGTCAGCTGGTATTTGGGTTTGATGATGTATGTCTTGAAAACGTCACTACTGATTAAGGTACAGTTTGCAATATGCAAACGAAATGATTTGCGGCGATTTTTAATGGTACCTATTTGTTATTGTAAATTGAACTCATTAATAAGAAAAGAATAAAATAAAATGATGGGGTACACCGGGCTTGAACAGGGGATTTTTTGATCTATAGTCCAATACTCTACCACTAAGCTTTATCTCTAGATACAAAAGTTTTGTTTTTTAAGAAGCAATGATTTGCTGAGAATTGAATCTCAATTGATTTGCTGAGATTGATTCCCTTAATCGGTGTAATGTAAAAAATTCCTCTAATTTGTTTTTATATATAAGAATAAAATACCATATTTAGTATCGGATTTATTCGATTTTCCATACTTAACGGACTACTTTCTATTCAGAACATATCTCAGAACATTGCCAAACATATAAATTAACTTTGTGTGGAATTTGCAAAATTTACAAAATAGGCTCAGTTGTTTCAGAACCTGTAAGGAAGCAACCCACGCACAAAGTTACTTTTATATAATAGTAGCTATTCAGGAATCGGAAAACCAGGACTTTTGGTGGTATTGGAATCGGTATTGGAATAGGAATTGTGCCTATTTTCCGATGTCAAAACCGATTTCTTTAATTACCTTTTTTATCTGATTTTGTTTAAAACAAAATCTTCCACTGCTGGTAGTAATAATAAAAATAATAAATACTAATTAATTTTAAACTACGAGCAAAGGTAAAATCTTTCTATAACGTCCATTAGTTTGTTTTTACGTTTCAATAAATATATGCAGTTTAACATGTGATTTTACGTTAATCCCTCACAAACAACAACTTTACAGTTAACTATTTACAGATTTATAAAGAATGGAATCAGTAAATATATAGGAATCAGAAATTTAGTACGAAATTTGTAATTGTTTTAGAATCGGACAAAATATTAGCGTCGTCTCATCACTATTTCACACACACACACACACACACACACACACACACACACACACACACACACACACACACACACGTACACACGCACGCGCGTATAAATATAATTATTCAATTATATTTCCCCTTTATTTATACTAATCCTTTAATTTATGAAGCGCAATGTAATTCCAGAGCCTATAATGACAAAAATCTATATTCACAATTTCAAGATGTTGACCATTTTACCATTTATTCCTTTAAGTATGTTGACATGCATCATTCTTGACAGAATCTGTTTCGTAGCGCAAAATTATTCATTTTTTAAATTCAATTTTCACCCCAAACAAGGCACAGTCCACTTTGAAGTTGGGGGCTACTATCAGGGACATAATTCGCGGGGGCATTATGAAGAAAGATGAGTAGAAAGATGTTTGTCCACATTACACTTGAACTTCTGCATATCAGTACAGTTGGGAAAGCAGTATCCCGGAAGGGAGTTCCAAAGACTTGCAGTTCTGGGGAAGAAATTATTGGAGTAAAACGCTTTCTTGCACCTAAGGATCTCTACTGTAAAGGGGTGGGACTTAGTTGCTTGTCGGGTTTGTCGGGGGTAGTTACGTCGAGGAGGTACAAGTGTTTGCAGTTCGTCAGAGCATTCACCATTAAAGTATTTGTAGAACAGGCAGAGGAATGCAACATCTCGTCGATGGGACAGAGGATGAAGCCTATATGACAGTTCAGGACCTATCAGGTTGGCGACTCTCTTTTGAACTCTGTACAGGGGGGGGAGAGACAAACAGCAGACGCACCAGCCCAAATGTAACAACAGTACGCCATACATGGGCGAATGGTGGCCTTATAGAGGTACAGGATATTTTCAGGCGTAAGTAGTTTTCTAGCACGGTTGAAAGAGTCCACCTTCTTTGCAGCAGCCTTGGCAATGCGCTCAATGTATCTATTTCAGTTCATATTCCCTGTAAACGTTAGGCCGAGGAGTTTAAAAGAAGTACTTTCAGGCAATGTGTTCTTAGCCATTGCTATTAGTAGTAGAGAAGGTTTCTTGTAGTTATTTAAGCAAACAAGCTTAGTCTTAGCAGCATTGAATGTGACCATCCATTTTGTCCCCATTCCACTACCGATTGGAGGTCATCCTCTAGTGTTTCTGCCATTTCCTTAAATATATGTTCATTTGTTTTCCCCTCATATCTGTTATAGAGTGTGGTATCATCGGCAAATATACCCATCTCCGAAACAATTTTATCAGGGAGTTGAATATCAGGAATAATAGAGGTCCAAGGATAGACAACTGAGGTACTCCCGCATTTATATCATATTGTTTTGATGTACGACCGTCGAGGACAACTTGCATTTTTTCTTACTTAAGAAGGTTTTAATTACATTATGTATTCTTCCTGTGATACCATATGATCTTATTTTCCTTAGAAGACCATCGTGCCATATCCTGTCAAAAGCCTTAGATATATCCGCTCTACCCTCCCCTGTTTTGTCCAGTGAACGGTATATACGTTCAGAGACTATTGAAGACTGGTACCACAGAAACGATTTTCCAGCAGTCGGAAAGCAAGATTTTTTTTTACATAGGTGTCACCACTTATCAAGGCCGATATGCCACTCAGGGATAAGGGTTAAAGAGTGTACAGTAGTCAAAAGGACAATATAGTAATCGATAGTAATGGAAGTTCGGAAAATTTGTTAAGTGGAACGGCTCATCAGAAACTTGTTCACGTTGGACTTGAAGACAACCGTATTATAGACAGCTGGAAAGCAGGAAAACGGAAGACAATTCCACAGGCGTGCAGTTCTAAGAAAGAAGCTTTGATCATAGAATCTATGTTTATGTTTAGGCACAGATAAAGAGTGGGGAAAATTATTGATAATGTTTTCAGCTAGTCTAGTGTTTCTTGTGAAAGTTTGGCGAGGGGGGACCATAGATTGAAGCTCACTCGAACACTTTCCATGAAAATAACGATAAAGCAGAGAAAAACTCGCAACATCTCTTCTGTGAGATAGAGGTTGCAGCTAAGAGAAAAGGACATCTCCCACCAGGCAACGAAGTCTATTTTGAACCCTATCAAGGCAGGACAAGTCTTTTCTAGCAGCTCCTGCCCATATGTGGCAACAATATTCCATCCTTGGACGTATCTGGCTCTTATATAGATAGAGAATTGTGTTACATGATAAGGGCTGTCCCCCTGCTGGATCTTGAGGGCTCTGGTGAGAGAAAAGAAAGGTCACAAAAAATTGGGCTATTAGATAGAATTTAGGCGCAATGAAGGTGTTGGGCGCGAAAGGTGTTAGTTAGTTAGGGGTGATATTTCTAAATCCTCGTCGAAGTTTCAAGAATCCAAGCAAGGAAATCCGAGTGGATCTGTATGAGAGAAAAAAAGGTATATCTTAAACTTCTGAAGCCAAC
The DNA here is from genome assembly GCF_053919585.1 of Euprymna scolopes. Classification (NCBI taxonomy): domain Eukaryota; kingdom Metazoa; phylum Mollusca; class Cephalopoda; order Sepiida; family Sepiolidae; genus Euprymna; species Euprymna scolopes. The sequence continues at coordinate 43,630,523 of NC_136488.1, forward strand.
CACAAAGATTTAAGTATATGAGCTTTGGTATGTCCCGTATAAGTTAGTTATAGAATAATAAAAAAAACAAAGCCATACTTGATAAGACTAAACATGCGAAAAGAGAGATCAGGACACTAGGGACGCAGGAAGTCGTCCATTTCGAGAAAGGTGAAAACCTCTAGTCTGCAGCATATGGGTGGCTGGAAAATAGCTGATGTGAATCATAGGTAAAGACCCTACACCCAAAAAAGTAAATGCCACGAAGATCAGAAAGGTTCTGATCTTATAAATAAATAAATAATTGTGAAGTCGGCCGTGGAGGGCTGACTGAAAGATATTTTTTTTTCGTTTGTTTTTTAGCCTGATCTTTCTAGCCGTGTGGTTGTGTAGATGTAAAAATAAAAAAAATGTACTAAATTTAAAAATGCATACCTTTTTTTTGTGAAATATGGAAGGGAGGGATGTTACATGATAAGGGCTGTCCCCTTTTCATGTAAGTATAAAAATAGAGAATTTAGTTAAAATGAAAATGTAAATAGCAACAGACGGAATTCGGAACTCGTGATTTAGTTTTAGAAATAGATTACGTGTGAGAATTTAAACATGTAAAACAAACTTGTTTAGAATATAGATAAAATATTTCAAGAAAAGAATGTGAGCTGTCAAGTTTGTTATGAAATTTTAAATTGAAAGAATGCAGCTTATAAGATAATGTTTTTAACATATTGGAAAAATAGGTTACTGAGTATAGGTTAGAATTCCTTTTGTAGAAATATGAAAAGTTTTGGACACGTATGTCCAGAACACGTGAAAGAAGGCACATGTTTTAACATGTGTATGACGTCACAGAAAATAGAAAGTTCTAGGAATAGAGAAAAAACTTTAGAGTTGGTCAGCCGGGAAGAAACTCGGAGAGAGTCACTCGTCTAGGAAGCGAGACGTCACTTCAAGAAAAACATTTGAAGCCTTGAATTCTTGGTGATGGAAACACGGTCGTGTGACGAAATAAACCATCATGTGTTTTGTAAAGCTCGTCTTGTCTTATGATTCTCACAAAAAGGTAAAGTGAAATTGTATTATATATTTGTGTTATAAAATGTCTTTTCATACACATCTCGACTTCTCATATCCACAATGAGTATATACATCATGTCTACACAATGTCTGAGCAGTGAACACTATCTCACTCAAAGAGCTTCTTCTTCCATTCTACACATCTAAGGAATGAACATTTTAATATATAGGAATCGTTATAAACGAACAATCTCTCTAAGTCTCTTACAACATACATCTCTCTCTTCTAAGACTGCCCTTGTAATAAGACTTTTTCTAAGCATCACGTATAATAAGACTCTCTCTTTTAATGAAACCCCTATATGTAACAATTGCATCAGCAGTGAGATATCTACTGGATCGATAGAAAGATCCCACCATTTTTCCAGCGGCCTTGGCAACAGATTTGATGTACGTATTCCATTTAAGATCAGGAGTAAAGGTCAAGCACAAAAGCCTGTCAAAATTTGAAGCCTCCCCAAGACGAGAACCATTCATTTTAATTGATGCCAGATGGGGATCAGAACGTTGATGATGTAAAGATAGAAGCTTGGTCTTAGATGCATTAAAAGTAACCAGCCACTCCTTTCCCCATTGTACAATGTGATCAAGATCAGAGGAGAGAGAATTGGAGAGAACTTGGTCGTTTACTTTCTTAGATGTGCTACCATAGATGGTAGTGTCGTCAGCAAAAATGTCTACGAATGATGTAAGGATGTGATTTGGAATATCATTAATGTAGACCAGGAAAAGAGTTGGGCCCAGGATGGACCCCTGAGGGACTCTAGCATTTATACTGTGAGCTTCTGACTTTTGCCCATCCACTACTTCTCTTATGAACCTATCAGAGAGAAATGATTTAATAATTGAGTAGACATTTTCAGCTATGCCATAGCTGGAGATCTTGTGAAGTAAACCTTTATGCCATACCCTATCAAAAGCCCTTGATATGTCAAGAGCAATTGCCCTAGAAAGGTTGCCTCTGTCGAGAGATTCGCTAATCCTATGAGATATCACAGCAAGCGCATCTGCTGTAGATCTAGCAGAAACCATATTGTGTGTCACTAAGAAGATTATTTTTGGTGAGATGGTTGATTACTTGTCTATTTAACACAGAGTCCAGCAACTTACTCATGACGCACAGGAGACTTATTGGCCTGTACCGAGAAGGGGATGAACGATCACCTGAATTCTTAAATACAGGGCATACTGATGAGATTTTTCAGGGTGATTGGAAGCAATTCTCCTTAAGACAACGTTTAAACAGTTTTGTAAGTATGGGCGCTAGTTCTGGTTGAAGTTTTTTGAGTACTATAATTGGAATACCGTCAGGGCCGGTTGCTTTACAGGAATCAAGGTTTTTGATTAGCTTGGCAACATCACGTACAGATATACGTATATCACATAGCGTGTTTTCTGATACAGGAGGAAATATTGGGGGTTGGCGGCCTTGATCGCAAAAGGTAGAATTAGCTGCAAAGTTCTTGACAAAGAGTTTGGCTTTGTCTGATGCTGACGAGATTACCTCAGGTCCATTGATAATAGTTGGGATGGAGCACATGCTTCTGTTCAGAATTCTGTTTGCTATTTGCCAAAACTGGTGGGAACCAAGCCGCTGCTCAGCTTCTTTGGACTTGACGGACTGAGCATACAACTCTCTTGCGTTCTTTATTACTTTCTTACAATGGTTGCTGGCAGTCCTGAAAGCAGCTTTAGTTTCCATACATCTATTACGTTGGAAGCAGTGGAAAAAGTGATTTCTGTGTGCAATAGCAGCAGCACATTCTGGAGAGAACCATGGCTGGCTGTTAAGTTTTTGCTGGAACTTTTTCGAGGGTATGAAATTGTCCATACCTACAATTAACCATTCGGTCAGGTCTGATACTATAGACGACACATCCTTTTTAAACATGGAACACAGAGGAAGATCCGATATAAATGTATGGAAACTATCCCAGTCAGCCATAGTGTATCGATATACTGTACGATGGAGAGGTACGTCTGAGGACTTATTACATTTTATTTTTATCTTAATTGATACAACTGAGTGGTCGGAAGATCCAAGAGGAGACAGAACGGAAACTGAACATAGATCTGTTTTAGAACTAGGTTAGTGGTTGAAGGTGGATCTTTCCCTCCTTTTTATATATATATATGAATATACCTATGTGTATTTTTTTATATGAATATACCTATGTGTACACACACATGCACACATATTTACATATAAAAACAACACTAGCGAATAAATACTGGGAACTCAAAGAAAGAGGACATTCGCCGGTAGTCGAATGGAAAATAATGAGACAAGCTACCACGTGCAGACATTTAGACGACCCATGTAAATTATGCCTCCATGAAAAATTTGCTATCCTGTACTTTAAAGAACCTCAAAATCTATTAACTGTAGACGAGAAATAGCAAACAACTGTGTTCACAAAATAAAACTTACTCTAGGATAGCGATACAAAATAGCTTTAAAACTAACAATAACAATAGAAAACAAACAAATAAATAAATTAAATAAACATGAATATACATAAACGACCACACATATATGTATATATATATATGTATATATGTGTGCATGTGTGTGTGTACACATAGGTATATTTATATAAAAAAATACACCTAGGTATATTCATATATATATATATATATAAAAAGAGGGAAAGATCCACCTTAAACCACTAACCTAGTTCTAAAAAAGATCTTCTGTTCGATAAAATGCATGCCCATTGGCTGATAGGAGGGGGCGCGGTGGATACTAGAAAGCTGATTGGCTAACTATAAATCCTCAGCATATATAAAAACAAGAAGCAACCACAAAATTCGCGCATAAGCCTGACGAATCCTACAGTGGATGAAACGCAGAATATTCAGTGTAGCTTAATCGCCATATATATTTTATAAATTACTAACTAGATCTACCTACGTATTGAGCACTTTTGAAGTAAATACTTAAAGTTTACGCATAAATCTATACTTTCGTATACTAAATTTGTGTGAGTAAATGAAGTAGTTATATATATAAATATATATATATATATATATATATATATATATATATATATATATATGGTATTTGTTTAGAAGCAGCGAACTTAAAATTAACAACTCTGTTTTTAATTGCAGATTTCACACCTATCGGTTCGGCTTGGTTTAGCAATTAATCAGGAAAACATTGCCAAAGTTAAGTATCCATAAACGTTTATATATATTGTGTATACAGGATCACTCTCAAACTAATCAACCAATCATTATAAATTTGAGAACATAACTGGTAGGCGTATAGGGATATTACACAAGCTATATTTATGATTGGAAGTAGGCTAAAAGAGAATAGAAAGAGTTCAGTTTGAGAATTGATTTTTTTATTTAGAAATAAAGAAAATAAAATAAAAAGAAACTGAACAGATGTTCGTTCTATATTAGAACACGAGGTTGGAATGCAATATACAATCTTTAAACTTTAAATAGAAATCCTTATTTTTTAAAATAAACTTAGACGTTTTAGTTTGTGTGTGGGGGATATTTAGATTGCTCGGATTGTTGTTCTCATCTTGCGTGTTTCTCGACCGAAACGTTGCTAGAATAACAACCAAGATGAAAACAACAGTCCGAACAATCTAAATAATGCCATAAAATAATTATCAATTCTCATCGCAAATATGATTCAATAAAACATAACGGACACGGATTTATTAAATATAATAAATAGATATGGCGCTATATATTATTTAATTAATTGGAAGTCATTACTGATGAGTATGATTTATTAATTTGCCCTTCGGAGCCCGTGGCGTAGTGGATAGAGACGTTGAATCTCTACGGTTTCAGGTGAGCATTGTCTGAAGATATCGGTGTCAATCCTACCCAAAGCCGGCCAGAAGCTTACTTGGTCAAAACATGGTGAGACAACAACAACTAGGATGTAATTGATGAGGATGGATTTAGGAGATTCGAAATTCCTATCCTGTCGCGGTTACCCATGACGAAACCCAGATGAAAAGTTGACCGAAACGTCGTGAAACAACAAAGAAAGATGAGGATAATAGTCCGCAATAAATAAATTAATAGATTTGGCGCTGTTTACGTTTAGAATTTCTAACGACTATACTCGTTGAAACAAAAACATATTTTTTACCAACAAAATCCAGTGTCAATGCGCCTGAAGACGGTCGGAGGTTACATCAACCGAACGTTGTAAGAAAAACAACCCAGATGTGAACACTAATCCGAACAATCCAAATAATACAAAAATATTTATCAATCCTTATCTCAAAAATATACATCATACATATTCGTTTGTTTAAGATCATTTTTTTCATCTGGGATACTAATTTCAAATGGCTTAACCATGCTAAATCTTGCTAATAAAATCAAACTTGATGTATTATCTTATTGCTTTGACATCATGCCAACTTTGGTTCATGTTACATTGACCCACCTCCGCGAATGCTATCGCGCATCTCTCACCAAGTACATCCCAATTTGTTTACATTTTCCATTTGATCCTTGCTTATCGAACAACGAACAAGGTTTATAAAAAAGTTTATATCTAGTAATACATATATATGTGTTCCATGAACTCAATATCAACATAAGTTTAGGTTTGTGATGGTTTGTGAGATGAGCTATCTTTCTTAATTTCTGGTTGTCTCTTCATCAGCACAAATTAATGTTTGCTTATTTGTATGTTGGCGAAATTTATGCATATAATTTCTCCCCTCTCTCTTTCGGTAAAAAATGATTATAACTATCAGGCCCGCTAAAAAAGATGTTTAGATTTACTGATATTTAAATTTCGTTTACATGAGACGGATTCTAAAAGACAGCGCAAGAGTAGAGACGTTATTATTATATTCATTCATATTTAATCAATAGTCTTGAATATATTTTAACTTCCTACTTTGGAGAAAGCAGGTTTAACTCATTTAGGATGAATGTGGCTTCGTTTCGTTTTTACAATATTACTATAATTGACTGTATTGAAGATGTTAGCAGATCATTTACTCGGCGGACTGTAATCGTAATAGTGTTGGATCCATAATATATTTTAATTAATGTTGTTCAAACTTTCTATAATTCATACTGTGAGTACGCTATTATAGTTGGAAAACCAATGCCAATAAAACAGGTTCATACAATTAAAAAAAGGTAATATATATATACAAAGTTTGTACAGAAATTAGTTATTTGTTGAAGATGAAGGATTCTACGACAATTTAACTATTATCCTGAAATTCTGTACGAATATTTCGTTGTACACTTTGGCACACGTTGTACTTTTAATCGTAGATGATAATAAAACACAGAAAGCAAATAACGCCAATTCGCTTGTTCCTTGTGGCAACAGCATGCATTTCTTCACTTATTGTTTACTGCTCAGACGTCTCTCATGTGATCGTCTTCTCGAGTGTCTTTTATACCTCGCCGGTGATGACGAAAATAATTCACGTCTCTAATGAGATCTTCAACGTTTATATCTCACGAGATCTCGAACGTTATCTCGTCTCTATCGTGATCGTTCTATTTCTCTTACTTTATAGTATTTTCCCCCACAGTTGATGTCACTTCGCATGCGTTTACACCTGAAAATCCGTGCTCTGTTACATTCAACGGTGTAAAATAACAATGTGTTTTCACTCAATGATAGGTGCCAAGATCTAATCTCTCCTCTCCTTAAAAACATTCACATCAAAAACTCATTTATTTAAACTCAGCACAAGATGTGTTCCTCTTTTCATTATTACAAACGGAACTTCCATGCCAAAGTTTCTCAGGATGAACTTCCAATCTGCGGAATATATTATCAAAAGACTGCTACTCTGCTAACTACAACATACCCCTTGAAATTTTATGTGATGAAAAACTTTAAAAAAACATCCAAATAAAATTCTTCTTATTCCACTGATCGTTTTTCAATCATTTCATTGTATTGTTCATCATTAAACTGAAAAGCTGATTAACTTTTATCATCGAGTTGCTTTTCGCCTTGGTTGGTGGTGACTCATTTGTATGGTTAAAAAGTAGTGAATGGATTGCGAACTAAGGAACGATTAGAAACCATGTCTATTGATATACTAGCAGGGACCCGACGTTGTCCGGGATTGAATAAGGATAAACAAATGTTCCATTCTCCCATACTTTTATTGTTATGGAAATCGGTGAAATCGCCCATTTAAAAAAAATCAAATCAATTAATTGCCTGCTCTAATTACAGAACCGCCTCTCCGCAGTGTATCAGGAGGAAGCGCCACATACTTCTCTGCAGTGACTTAGTTCACAATACATTGTAATTTGCATTAAACTATAAAGAGTAATTTTGTACAATTATCTGTAAATAATGGGTTCACTTAGTTTAAAACGTAAAAGTCAAGTATCATGGCTCAATTGTGCTTTAAACAGAAACATTCATTCTGAACGCACCCCGTCTTATCAAATCACCGACTGTTGATTTCATGAAATTATTTTTACATAATTACTCGAATGAAAGTGAAATATACAAAAGTCAATTATCATGGTTCAAATGTGTTCTAAAAAGAAACATTAATTTCGAACCCGCCCCTGCCTTATAAAAGAATAACCATTCGTCTTTATAGGCCGAGCCTTCTACTTTTGCGGTAATAAAGCGTCTTAAATGCATTTGCGATGTTAGGTTGTATAAAAGTGTTAACCTTGGTGTAAATCAGAATATCTTCTTTAATCGGATTGTTTTCGATGATCGATTTTTGATACTTATCAGAAGCATTTCAATACAAACCATACGTAAGAACACTTCCAGATACATTAAGTATCTTTATGTAAAATTTGAAAACAGTCGACCCAGCCGTCCCCGAGTCCATATGAACAAACTTGCTCACACAGAGTTCCATTTTATATAATAGTAGTATAGTTCAGTATATACAGTAGCGTCCAAAACCAAGGGACAACATTTTAAAACCTAATATTTGTTAGAAATAACAACTGTGAAAAGCTAAAATTTTGACAACTGGTATAAGTTATCACCCATAATAACATACTTTGAATCATTTACAAAGGATAGAAAAGGAATTACAACAATTATTTATTTTCAAAATAGAAAGGAGGGAAAAATGTAAGGGGGGAAAAATGAGAAAAATGTAAACAGTATTCTATATTAAAATTTTTGGATTTCCCCTAAAGAATAAGTCTTACTTAGTCATTTGTCAACGCTGCATCAGCCGGCACCATGGTGAAACACCAAAAACCTTATTATCTGTGAGACAGGCTATTGTGAAGCTACACAAGGAAACCCGCTCCATTAGAGAGATTTCAGAAAAAGTGGAACGTTCCAAGAGTGTTGGATGCAGGATTGTTAAATCCTACAATGATACTAGGTAAACTTGTTAGTGCTTTTAAAACCGATAGACCCCGCAAAATTTCGGCTTGAGAAGATCGAATAATGCAGCGTGTGTCATTAAAGGACCGTTTTAATTCTTGCACATAGATTAAAAGGGTTCTGAATAGTACCTCATATGTTAATGATGTTAATGTGCCAACACAGACTGTTTCTAGACGACTGCAAGAAATGGGACTGTTTAATCGAACCCCAGGGAAGAAACCACTTGTTAGTTCGAAGAATTAAAAGAAGAGATTAGAGTTTGCAAATAGGTATGTAACTTGGACATATGAAAATTGGACAAAAGTATTTTTCAGTAACGAAAGCCAGTTTAATTTATTTGGAAATGATGGAAAAAACAATGTAAGGAGACGTATTAGTGAAAGATTAAGTGCAAAGTATACTAAGAAAACTGTCAAGTCTGAGAGCGGAAGCGTCATGGTATTTGGAATGTTTTCTAGCCAAGGTACAATGCCTCTTGTCAGGTTACAAACTCGTGTAAATGTGCAGATCTATAAAAACATTGTTCAAGATCATATTATGCCAATCATACAGAATTTAGGTTTCGATAGGACTACCTTTATGCAAGATAATACCCCATGTCACAAGGCAAAGGTGGTAATGATTTACCTTAGCGAGCAAGATTTCGATATTATGGATTGCCACCACAAAGTTCTGACTTAAATCCAATAAAAAATCTTTGGAAGACCTTGGGAGTGAAAGCTATGGAAAGATATCCCAATAACACGGAGGATTTGTGGGTGAAAGTTCAAGAAGAATGGTCTAAAATTAGTATCGAGGATTGTCAAGAACTGATTCGTTCCTGTAGTCGAAGATGTACAGCTGCCATTGAGAGCAAGGGCTCATTTACTAAAAATTGATTGTACATGTATTTTTATTGTTTTTTGGCTGTTTACATTGTTTTTCTCAATTTTTTCCCTTACCTTTGGACGTTTCTATTTTGAAAATAAATAAATAATTCTTTTTCTATCCATTGCAAATGATTCAAATTTTAATATGTTTTATGGATGATAACGACCACCAGTTGTCAAAATTTTAGGTACTCACAGTTGTTATTTCTAACAAATATTCACAGTTGTTATTTCTAACAAATATAAGGTTTTAAAATATTGCCACTTAGTTTTGGACGCTACTGTAGATAGATAAATAGATAGATAGATAGATAGATAGATAGATAATATTGCATAGTAATAATTATGCTTGATTTACTTTATCTTGTCAACTTGATTGTTTACTAATATTATATTTAGTATTTTTTAAATAATTTTATAGGATTACGTATGTCTCCTTAAATTTTTAATATTTAATGGTACCGAATCAGTAGTGGCTGGGAACGTCTTAACTGACATCGCAGCTGTCACAGGATTTGCGATTCAAAATAGTTATAATCGAGGCAACCGCCTCTTTTTCTTCTTTCTTTCTTCTTTTTCGCTTTATTTATTTCTTTATTTATTTATTCCATCTGGTTTGCATAAAATGAAAGCCATTCCGATAGAGTCGTTCGTTTGCGTCATTCAACGTTGTACACCTGTTGGGGAAGTTGGGAAGTTATGATGAAAACGTAACTCGCTACAGTTTGCGGTTTACGAATTTCCATATATTCGAAATTTAGGGTGTGTGTTATATACACACTAATGGATATTCTACCAGACTATGCATCCTATCGTGTATATATATATATATATATATATATATATATATATATATATATATATATATATATATATATATACAATCGCATACTTTCTAATATATATATATATATATATATATATATATATATATATATATATATATATATATTAGAAAGTATGCGATTGTAATATAATATTATAAATAATGTAATGTATACTATTTTTCACTATTGCTATATATATATATATATATATATAAATATATATATATATACAGAGAGAGTAAGAGAGAGAGAGAGAGAGAGAGAGAAAGAGAGAGAGAGAGAAGTTATTTTATTTGTTTTTGTTTTGCGATACGTTTTGAATACATTTAATTATTTATACGTCAGTGCATTTTTACCTAAATGCGGGTTTACCCTTTCACCAATTGGGTACCTCGAAATGGGAAGCGGCATATATATTGTTTTTTTCTTCGTTTTTTTTTTAATATAATTATCCCTTAATACGTATTTCGCGTATATGTATTTGCATACACCTATTACTCAAACATATCCCCATGATAAATTTGTAGTTTTTCGTTTAGATTATTAAATCATCATTAATTTTTTTCTGCAATAATCTCGCGCATGTTAACCCCAAAACGACCTTTTCAATCGAGAGAAACGAAGTCATCTTCCATCATGATAATGCTTTTCATCGCCCAGCACTACTGACCAAAGATCTCATTGTAGAATTTGGTTGAAAAATCTTGCTCCATCCTCTATATTCTCTTGACTTATCTCACTATGATTATCACTTATTTCGAGGATTATAAAACAATTTAGATCGCCTTGGATAATTATTTCAAAAGAAGATTAAACATAATTTAGATTCATTTTTTATATAAAAACCTTTTAAGTTTGACATATGTATTTATAAGTTCGTTGACAATTAGGATTACGTCGTTACTTTTAGCAATAAAATAAAAAGTTTTTCATTTTCATGATTACATTTCAAAAGTTTTATGCCGACTAATAATATTGCAAAAATGTTTAATCTGAGATTTCGTAACTAACTAGTTATAAATGAACAACTTGTATTTATTTAATCGTACGCATAACATTATTTATAATATTTATATATGCCAATAATATACACCAGTTTTGTTTGTTGTTAAAATATTTGCAAAAAAAGAAAACCAGAAAAAAGTCTGTTGCACTTTTTCTAAACTATAAAATATACTTTAACAAGAAAGTGTCTGGTAAATTTTTACGACTTGCCCAAGCGTATTATAAACACAATAACTTCGACGTTAAAAACAGCTTTCGGATTAAACAGCCCCCAAACCTCTAAAGTAGTTCTTAATATTGGGATGTTGGGGGTATTCCGAATGCCGTTTTTAACATGGGCAGGCTGGGGTGTTTATAATACGCTGAAACAAGTCGTAAAAATTAACTAATTTGCTACTATTTATTGCAAAAATAGCTTAAAATTTATTTATTTGATAAAAAAAATGACATTTTCAACAAACATTTAATAAGAAATACAAATGAACGGCAGGTTTTTTGGTTCTTTGTGTTTGTTTTTCTGTTGATGTTTTGTTTCTACGTTTAAAAATTTACTTTATAATATCTTTCACATAGTTTTTTTTTATTATTACATCGGCAACGCTCGGCCTTATCCGGCTGTTGACGTCATGTTTTACAATATCTTTTGTTTATTAAATTTTTAGGTGAAAGTACAGATAACACGGTCGGGTTCTAATGTGTGGACACTCTAGCTCCCCAAAAGAAGGGTACTGTGGATAGTAACAAAGATAGAAATTGCCTCAGTCTCGAATGATTTCTCCTCTACTGATCGAGGAACAAAACGGTAAAGTGTAGTTCACCCTCTGTTTCTTTCCCCCCCTCTCTCTCTCTCTCTCTCTCTTCCTCTTTAAATATCTCTCTCCATTCATCTCTCCCTCTCTCTTTCAATCTATCACCCTCTCCATCTCTTTGAGCCCCTTTCTCTCTCTAACTCCCCCTGTCTCTTCTCTTCTCTCTTTTCCTCTGTATCGCCCCACTCTATTTCTAACTCTTCCCTCTCTCCGTCTATCTCTAAATCCCTCTATCTCTCTCTATCTCCACTTTCTCGTTTCTATCTATATATCTTCCTCTCTATCTGTCCATCTCTAATCGCTCATCCTATTTTGTGTCCTAAATTAATTACAGTGAATACGGCATTGTCAAAACATGGATAAATCCTATTTTAGTCACCTAATTTACTTACTGTGAGATTAGAAGTCATCTGGAAATTATTGCTACCTTGAACAGCACCAGAAGTAACTGGTAAAACCTTTCTAATTAAATTGATTTGGCAGCAATTCGGTGACAAAATCACATAGACTTAGCCCTTGCTGCAAGCGGAATACCTGCGCCCTTGCTACTACAATGACGTCCATAAATTTAACGCTATTATTCAACGTAAAATTCTAAATAATAAATGTTCCGATGAACTACAAGCCTTTGTACCCCTTAGATGTAAATACCCCGACAAACCCGACAAACAGCAAAATCCCACCCCTACACAGAAGAGATCCGTAGATGTAAGAAAAGCTTTCTACTCTAATAGTTTCTTCCCCAGAACTGTTAGACGTCGCTCGCGTTTTCCATAAACTATTTAAAGGCATTTTGAAGGCAACTTTACAAAAGCAAGTACGTTAAAAGCAATTAAAATAATGGTTTCTCTGTACAAAGGTGGGTAGAAATTTAAGACTGCAACATGACTAACCGTGTGGAGAAAATGTTTGAGAGAGTATAGAACTCTAAATATCAGCGATAATTGGATGTGACATATTAATTTTGAAAATATACTTCCTAAGAACTTAGAGATAAAAGGTTTGAATTTGTTCTAATCAACACTTGCGTATCGGTGCACTATACGATAGAAAGGAATATTTCAGAAATTCCTTAACTTAGTTTTGAGCTTAATAAAGATGAATAAGTGATCTTAGGCTGACAAAGAAGATAAAACAGTAGACTGCACTGTTCAAGGCAAGTTTTCAGGAATGGAATCAAAAATGCTTGCGAAAGGTCTCTCGGTATAGGGTGTTGGTGTTGATTTGTAAACAATCTGAGTCAACACATCTGCAAGGAAATAGTGTGAGAAAAACTCTACTCATCAACAATCTTACTAGAGTGGACTACTCACTCTATATTGTAGAGCCATTACTACTGATGCACTGCCTGAAAGCTCTTTGTTCAAACTCCTCCGTTTAATGTTTACTGGGAACATGAATTGGAGTAGATACATTAAGGGCATTGCCTTTTTACTCCTTAACAGTGTTAAAAAAAGAATTGCTAACCTGGTAGATCCCGTTCTGTCGACCAAAATCAAACTCCTGTCCCGTCGACGAAATGTTGTATCGCTGTGCCTATTTTTCATGAATTTTAATGGAAGGTCTTCCAACGAACTCCAAGCTCTTGTACCCCTCCACGTAAATATCTCCGACAAACCAGAACAGCAGCAAAATTCCAAGCCTACACAGTAGAGATCCCAGATGCCAGAAAGCCGTTTACTCTAATACTGTTCTCTCGAACTACTAGACTTTGGAATTCTCTCCCTTGTTTCTTGCTTCCCTGACTGTACCGACATGCAGAAGTTCAAGTGAAATGTTAACAGACATCTGACTGGTCAACTCCCTTCATAGTGTCCCTGCAAATTATGTTTCAAATAGGAGCCCCCTACATGCGAGTGGCATTGTGTTTTATTTAGAGTAAAGTAGCAATTGAAAAACGGCACTACAAACGTGAATGTTTGCAGAATGGTCAATAAGTCGGGCTTTGTCATATTTTTTTCCGGAGATTCACTCAGTGATAGTTATGGGGACGATAACCGTCAAAGATGAGGAAATTCTGTGAGCAAGTACAACACGGAAACACATAGAACAACTCATGTTCTTAATTGAGATATCTCTACCACACGAAAAATCGTGTGTGATATAGGCACACAAATTCCGTATACATAACGATCTTAAAAATTTCGGTTTTGAGGCCATGCTAAAATAACTTGTTATCTTATTTAAATGCTATTCGGAAATTTACGAATAAATACAGTTACACACAAAAACAACGAGTCGATTTTGACATTTAGCAGGTTAGAATGTATATCTTCAATGTCAGAAAATATTTGGTAATAGGGTTTGCAGTTTGTTATTAAAATAGTGGGTTTATGTTTCTATGGTTAATAGTACATACCAAAACCGAGATATAGTGTGTAACGATTAAATAGTCGCCTTAGAAAAGACAGCATAATTCCATTTCCGTTTGACGAACACTGGTTTTCTTTTTTTTTGCCAACCATCTACTAGTTGGCCCGTTGTGTACAAATCCCAAGAGCGAAAGGAGCCTTTTATCATGTCTGAAAGTAGCACAATGTTCAACTAGCGAGGTCGGAGATGCGCCGTAGTACAACCTATGCTCTCTAACGACACAAGTTATGACAATAGGACCATTGCCAGCACCCTCACAACGCATCGCTGGATTCCCACGAATAACAGTGGTCAGGGTTATACAAGCAAGGTTTTCGGCCACGGTTATGGTCTTTTGTGTGGTTTCAAGCGAGGGCCACATCATGCGACCTCACATCTTCGAAATCGGCTTAAAACTCAACACCAAAGCGGCAGTAGGATTTGTCATCGGCTCACAAGTCCAAAGAGGCCCAGGCTTTGCTTTAGAAGGAGTTCTACGACTTTATACATTTCTCTCACTACTCTCTATTTTGCCGACCTGAACCCGCTGGACTACTTCGCTTTGTCATATATCGAGAATATCACCAACATAACTTCTTACAACGCCAAAGTCAGCCTGATATCTGCAATCCGCCGAGTATTCGCCGAGCACTCGCCGGCGCTTATGGAAACACCTGCACCCAGTTCCGGACCTCTCTCACGAGGCGGTGATGTAGGTTGAATGCAGCTACATTGAACTGAGCTCAGCTCTACTACACAAGAAAGTAACCTGAATTGTTCTTTTTAATATATATTTTTTAAAAAGCTGTAGATTTTTTTTCTTTATGGCGAAACGTTTATTGTTCCAGCCTGTACATTGCCTTCGTCAACGGAGGATTACTAGATTCTGTGTTGAGTTGGATGATGATATAGCATTGTCATTCGATATGGTATTAACTGTTTGCCGAGGAAAAAATTGAAGTACAATGCTTAATGGAAATAGATTGGCCACTATAAGGATAAAGTTATTGAATGACAAGGCATTAATAATTACGTTACTTATCTCAGAATAAAAGTATCATTCATTATAGCATCATATCCAAACTTTCAAATTTTTCTCTTTGTAATAAGTACTAATGTAAGAACGTTAGTTACTTACATTATGATGAACCAAAATTCTTTTGATGCTATTAAGTGCTCGTTGATTTGGTGTTAACCCCGTTGTGTTGACAAGGCTATATTTGAATAAACGTAATATCGTCTCAGGAACAATTGTACACAATTTTCGGTTGTTACTGTTTCGATTCATTTGAGTATATGTAAATGATATTATAGTTATTAATAATAAAAGGGAAGTAACAGTGGTCAAGTGCTTAACAACACGGATTTACGACCAAGGTGTTTCAAGTTCGAATCTAGTACGTTCCACAAAAACCATTTTCGTCAAAGATATTTGCACCATTATTGTGACCCCCTCCCCCATAATTGCTGATGTCTTTCCACTAACTGAATAGGAAAATATCGGGGAAACCAATACTAATAGCAGAATCTTCTGATTTATACGATATGATGATGAATTAAGGTAATTTGTTTCCAATCTAATCTACTTTAGCTCTAAAAAACGAACTTATATGCGATCGGCTACATTATAAAGGTTATCTAATTGCTTACCCATTCTTACGTTCTGAATTTACACAGTCTATGAATTAAAACATTCCATGTTTTATTTCTATACGATATTGTACAACATTTTAATCTTCAAGTTTACATGCAAAAACTTTTTTATTAAAATCGTTTCAGACAGGGCATAACACCATTTGATGTAAAAACTTCTAAAAAATACTCCTTCCAGATCAAAAAAATTGGCCGAAGATAAGTGTTGGATGAATAAACTTCGCCCAAGAAAATAGCGATTCTATCCCTTTGTCAGAAACATTGCTGGCGGAATGTGAGGACTAAAAGACAAAAATAGGAGATGCAAGTGTTTCTATTCCTCTTAAACGAAGAATGGACACATAGATGTAATTAATTAAACATCTTAAGGAAATACGTACTGAAAATATTTATCATTCAAACACTACCGTGTTTGAATATATGGTTAAGTGGCAGATTTAGTCATTTAGAACTGTTTTCAAGCTTAATCACTCACTCATTTTTCGACCAAATTTCAAACAATTATTACAGTTTATAGGTCACCTTTTCAGCTATATTGTGAAAAGAAAAAATCCAATTGCCGTTCAGTAAAACAAAAGTTATCATGAATTTACTGGTGTTTGAAATCGTAAAAACACGTAAGAAGGTGAACGAGATTTTCTATGACTGGTTTCTATAGCAACCACGTCGCTTTAGCGACTACTGTTGCTACTAATTCACCGTTCTCGCGGAAAGAAAAGTAACAAGTGAAACAAAGAGAATGAAAGCATATAAATTATAGAAAATAAAGGATTACAATATAAAAAATAAAAAGTAATATGATTGAGCTTAAACATGGAAAAATAAAAGACTAGTTGTTAAAACTGGAAAAGAAAAGGACAAGATATTCTAGTAAAAAATATAATAAATTTATAATTTAAAACATTGCAGTATAAAGAGATTTTTTAAAATTAAATTTATAATATTATATAATCAATTCTTAATGCTGCAATATTTCAAGTTATAAATTTATTATATTTTTAACTAGAATATCTTGTCCTTTTCTTTTCCAGTTTTAACAACTAGTCCTTTACTTTTCCATGTTTAAGCTTAACCATATTACTTTAATTGCTCCCATTTTTCTATTGTAATATAGTTATATTCACCAATCACCATTTTTATTGGTCGGACGACCAAATAAGTTTGTGTGAAACAGGTGATAACGTACGTACGAATATGACATAATTTAGCTTAATCTATCATAATATATAATATCACCGTATTATATCCGTCTGCGGACAAATAAAATTTATTCACCAGATAGAACAGTTTGTCATCACTTTTATTCTCCATAACTGATGTTAAAATTAAAATAAAACCATACAAAACTTTGAGTCTAGAATCTTTATCCTAATTTCGATCAGTTACCTAAAACTTACGCTTAAGGTTAAAGAGTCGGAAGTAAAAATTTAAATTGTACAATGTTGCTCATTTGTTGACTAACAGATATGGATAAAATTACAAGCAAATCGTGTATATTTAAAATTTCAAATGGGAAGTGTTTTACAAATTTTGTCTTCTAACTTTTTAAAAAAAATATCTTAACTTTTCGGCAGTATTTCTTAATCGATGTCTAATACATTTTTTACAGAAACCGAAGATATTTGAATTTTCCATCTTTTTCCGTTCTTAGAAGAAAACCAAGTTCGCCTAAACATAGTCCACATAGCGAATCCTTAGAACAAGAAGTTGGGTTTTGCCGAAAATCAGAATTATCGAGAATAAGTTTAAAATTGAATTCTATACATAAAATAGAAACATACGAACGATATCTTAAACAATTATGTAAATTTATGTTTTTGCACAATTTACATATTTCCTTTTCTTTTTAAAACATTTTTCTTTTCCTACTTTTTTGCATGAGTAAAATTTCTACCAACGTTTTCGGGAAACACGCATTTGTCTCTGAGAAGTTATTAATTAGTATTCATCTATTTAATTAAACACGTGTAATATGTACTATACAAAATATGATAATAAAATTCAAAACAAAAACTTTTGTGAATTTTCAACACATTTTTCTTTATAATATATATATATATATATATATATATATATATATATATATATATATATATATATATACATATATATAATTATTTACTATAATGATTATAAAATACCTTCAGCCACTAGAGTTTCATGCTTTCGGGAATTATCAGTGCAGGGTGCCACGATTAACACCAGTCGATAGATCCGAACCCGGCGACAGAAGCCATCCCTGGCTTAATTAGCAAGGACCCAATCACTTCGGCTACGTTAATCGCGAGAAATGCTGTTGAATTTAAATGCTTTTTAACGCTTGTCAGAGTGATATAATCATATGATATATATATATATATATATATATATATATATATATATATATATATATATACACACATATATATGATACATATGTGTGCGTATCACTGGCGGTCATTTCAAAGGAAATACACACTGAAAGTTTATATATATATATATATATATATATATATATATATATATATATATATATATATATAGTCATCCACATACAGTACTGTTTCGCTGTTTCACGGCACATCAGTGCGGCTAGACAGGCAACTACCTCAATTGAAACCCGACC
This sequence comes from Euprymna scolopes, assembly GCF_053919585.1. Taxonomy (NCBI): domain Eukaryota; kingdom Metazoa; phylum Mollusca; class Cephalopoda; order Sepiida; family Sepiolidae; genus Euprymna; species Euprymna scolopes. The sequence continues at coordinate 43,649,044 of NC_136488.1, forward strand.
GTTTGTGCGGCAGTCAAGGCTCCTAACCATTACGCTATTGGCGGCTGCTTGGACGAGTAGTGAGTTTAACGATATTTTTAATATCGTCTGAAATACCTCCGCTCGATTTGTTTACACAAAGAGTGTCGCTTATATGCTAATAATATATATATATATGCGCGTGTCAGTGTGTCAGTGTGTATGTTGGTGTGTCTATAAATATACATATATATACATATATATATAGAGAGAGAGAGAGAAAGAGAAAAGGGAAAGGGAATAGAGAGTGGAGGAAGAGGAACAGATAGAGGGAGAATAGGGAAGAGAGAGAAGAGAAAGATATGATCAAACGAATAAAGGTTTTCTCCTTTTCTAAAAGCAGCTTTAAAAGCTTGAGTGACAGGAAAAATCAAAATGGCGGCTTATTTTATTCTTACCGACTGATGGCATGACGGCTTTTGATTCAAGAGAAGTGAGCTTCCATTTTGAAATCTCTAAATGGCAGAGGTGATAAGATAGAAATAAAAAGCACTTTTCGTGTTTTTTTTTTAATGTTATCTGTTTGTCAGATGGTCGATGGGATTTTTCCCGATGAAGGATGGCCGAAGGGGAAAATGACATGGCGCTTGACTCATTGCTCAGTGAAAAAGCCCTAGATCTGAGAAGTGGTTTTCATAGACTTTTCCTCACTAATGTGACAAGAATTTGACGTGGTTCTTTTCCACGTCAAATTCTTGCTGTCGATTTGCCGATGGAATGATTCACGTGAAACATTGCTGAATAACTGAGGATCTATTTTCTGTGTTTAATGATACGACCGCTAGCAATAAAATCAACTTTATAGCATCCGAATTCTGTCAGATCAAAAATGGTCATCTACTTATTAATACTTTTGGGTAAATTAATAAACCAACTGAAAAAATCCAAAAACGGAAAGGGATATATAATGGTAAATGAAATTTAATTTACCCCTATTTTTAAATCGAAATTTTTTAATCACCTGTCAAAAGCAAGGGGTGCTTTAAGTAAGTATCCAGACATTTAAAATTATCGTAGTCTCTTGAATATTGATGCCTGACCAATTTTTACGATTTCAGGTTTAAATGAACAGCTATAGCAGGAATTGGAAATCAAGATACTAAAGCCTGATTGTCAAAGATGGTGAATTTAAAAAATGTGATCTGGACTTGCGGACACTTCAGAAGAACGATATTCAATAAAATTATGATTTAAAGTTGGAAGAAATGCAACAGAAACGTATAAAATGTTCATACTAATTTTGGACCATCTTGCATGAAGCGAGCATCTGTTTGTAAGTGGCATAAGAAATTAAAGGCAGGCTGTCTGTGAGAGATGATGAGAGGTGTGGGAGGAGTAAGGAAGTCAAAGTCGATTAGCAAAAAAAAAAAAAAAAACAATCATGCGGGAGATGTGCACGAAGTTTCCTTCAATGGTGCAGTACACAATTCCGTCATTGTCACAGACTACTTGAGCAAGGTGGCATCTAGACAGTTCCTCACCTTCCCTATCGCCAGAACTTACTCCCGGAGACTTTTGGTTGTTCCCTAAGTTCAAGGAAACCCTTGAGGATTGTCGTTTATAATACAATTGAGGGTGTAAAAGAAACTGTGACGAAAATCATTGACACAAGGATTCAACAAAACTTCTATGGAACTTTTCGAAATACATTGAAACTGTACATCAAGTGAATTGGAGTCGGGGAAGATTACTTCGAAAGGGATTATAGTTTCATGTGTGTAATATCAATAAAAGTGCCGATACGAAAAAGTTTGGAAACTTATTTAAGATACCTCGTATATTGAAATATTAATCTTTAAACTATTCTAATATAAGTGTTCATTGGTCATTTTAAATTACCGTGGAAAATGTACTCGACCATTACTCCATTTACTTTTCTAATATAGGTATTGTTCTAATCAATATTGTCGTGAATATCTGATCGGCTTTGTTGCGCTAAAATCCTAACATATCTATCGTGGTTATTCACAGAAATATATATATATATATATATATATATATATATATATATATATATATATATATATTTAATTATTTACTATAATAATTATTAAATACCTACGCACACTAGAGTTTAATCCATTCGGGGATCTTCAGTGCAGGGTGTCACGATTAACACCAGTAGATAGATTTGAACCCGGCGACAGAAGCCATCTCTGGCACCATTAGCAAGGACCATATGCATTCGGCTACCATTAACCGCGAGAGATGTTGAATTTTACACATTTTAAATGTTTTTTTTAACATCAGTCAGAGAACTAGTCATTACATAGCGATCTGCGCGTAAGAGCTAAATTGGCAGACCTTTAATCCAACGGAAAGCGCTCAACGATAAGAAACGAATTACTTAAAGGGGCCGACATATATATATATATATATATATATATATATATATATATATATATATATATATATATATATATATATATATATATATAAGGTTATTTTCGGAAAAATTGGAAATATTTTCAAATTTTCACGGTTACGGAATTCGCCTTTTGTTCGCTTGAGTCTTTTTAAAAAGAATCACTTGAGGATTTTGCTATTATTTTTATACAAGCATAATTACAATGAGGATTTCCGTTAGTTTCATCAAAATTGGAAATGTTTTCAAATTTTCTCCAGTTACACTGCCTTGTAGATTCCTTGGAAAATGCAAAGGCTAAAGGAATAAACCCTGACAAAAACCTAGTTTGGTTTCCCGATAGGAGGATGGTGAAACACGGTCACACTTTTCCGGCACCCCCTGTAGCTGTACTAGCTCAGTCTTTATTAGCTTGCCTTTCCGTCGAACTGTGTCTGAAAGTGAGACTCTGATAACTACGAAAACTTAGGGACCTTTATCACCCACCTAGGCCTGCATCTGGATAGACACCTCAAACTGCAACTATATAGTAACAACAGATGCTGCAGTGCACTGGGTATTTATTTGCTTCCCCAATTTGACTTGGGTGCCATCAGCTAGAATCGAAACCAAAATTTTAGCTCTCCAGTGGTATTCGCTACCATCTGAGCTAAGAACATATGCATTTCAAAAACTTTACAAATAAAATCAGTTGCACCTATAAATGTATAATTGCTCATGCTTAGTATACGCATTAAGTCGACTTACGTTTGCCAAGTTCATATTTTAATTTTTGTTCTTTTAGCAGCTTTATTTTCCGGCTAAAACGAAATCAAATTTGTTCCACAGCAATTACTATTCCCAAATGATTAACCATCTGTTAATAGCTCGACTGAGCGTTGCTTACCTTTAGCGATCTAACAAGAACTGGTGTATCAACGGGATTATGCCGAATATATATAACAATATCTAATTGGATAAATGCGAAAGTTGGACTCATGTCTCACATTTATCGTAAAACAGCCTAACCCCATTCAATTCAACTTTACACAGCAGACAATCCTTCTCCGTTATATACACCCTATGTATAGCTGATGTCAGTTGCAATTTAATTCATTTGCATATTAATTTTGTAAAATATAATTTTATTAATCAACATTTCCAACTATTCAATAATTATGCACTCCTGATCAAAAATTTAAAACCACTTGAAAATCGTTCAAAAGAACCCATTTTATAAAGGATAGATTTTTAAACTCATTCAGCTTAAAGTTACAGATACTCCACCTTAAAAGGTTATGGGAAGGAAAAGTTACATTCCAAACATTTTATTAAGAAATTTACATTTTTTATAAAATGAGGAATTTTGCACTTGATGAAAAATTATAAAAACAGGGGTATAAATTCTACGGAATTGTACGAAAAGTGTATGAAAATATTCAACAATCAAATTTTATCATGCGTTCCACTAGTTTTGATGACTTCAAATATTATTTGAGGCATGCTAGAAATATGTATTTTCATTAAGGTGCGGGGAGTGTTGGTCCAGCTTTCGAAGATAGCTTCACGAAGTTCATTTTCGTTGAATATTGATTGCCATTTCGATAAACATCTGTCATTAATCCTTAAAGATTTTCAATTGGGTTTAAGTCCAGTAAGCATGCAGGATGTCCCGGGAAATGAACTCCATTTTCTTGTAGAAAGGTCAGGGTCATCGTGCAGTGTACATTGAAGCATTATCCTGTTGAAATAACCTTTCATCCCCAGAAAAAACAATGGCTTTCTGTCATCAACGATGATTTTTGTAGCATACTAACATAACCAGCCGCTGTCTAACGACCTTGCACCACCTGAAGTTCCATCTTTCCTTTGTAAGAAAAGGCATACCATAACATTAGGGACCCTCCACCACTATGACGCGCGGAGAAAATGTCTGAAAGCATGTTTCTTTATTTAAATATCGTTGGAAGCCATTCGGACCATCTAGATTGAATATTTTCTCATAAAAAACAAGACATTCTTCTACTTTTCAACCTCCCATGTTCAGTATTCCACACCCAAACCTTAAGCAGCGAATCCTGTGACGTGTAAGCAGGTGAGTAATTGGTTTACGCTTGTTATTTACCATGCCTTTTTGTCGAAAGTGTCGTCTAGTAGTTACTGGATTGCAATCAGCATCTGTGACAGCCTTAATTTGACTATAAGAAAGTCCTGTCTTTCACAACAATCCGTCTTATTATCCTGCTCTATACAGAAGATATTGGGCGGGGGATACCCGTTTCTATAATTCTCACTGATTTTTAGGAAGTTGCAAATTACAACTGCGACACTCTTGGATAGGGTATCAGCAATTATTTTTAATTTCTCATTCAATTTTTTTCTGTAACTAAAATATAAACAAAAATATTCGCCATTATCGGCACAAAAACTAAGTCCATGGACACCCCTTCTATTTGTCAATACATTACAACGTTGAAACTCAATTCGACAAATGTAGTGGCAAATTTCATCAACTCAACAAGTATGCTTTCTGAAATGGAAGGAGGCGATATTGGGCTCCGATATAAAAACATCCGTACAGATATCTAAAGTCTTTAACATTGGGACGCAAGTAAACAGTTTGTTAATGTCATAAGAACACATAAAAAGAAAATAGATAAAATGGGCCTTAAAGGGATACCTATTGTGAGTTTTCGGTATATAATCTAGGAAGGATCGATCCTGAGGATCTACTCAGTAGTTATGATCAACGGAAGTATACCAGTCTTAACCCACGTACCTAATTTCTTTTGGAATTTGTTTTTTATTTTAGTTTGGGGCCGATAATGGCGAATATTTTTTTGGGTTTCCATGAAGAGCAGTTTCTCTCTGGACCTATGAAACACTTGTTCTATTTTCGCTATGTGGAAAGCACATTTTGCTACTTCAATGATCAAATTGAGAGAAATAATTTTCCCCTTACTTAATAAGATGCATCCCGCGTTACAGTATACTTATGAAGGAGAGCGTGGCTCGTCCATTGCTTTCCTCGATGTAATGGTAACGAAAACACCATCCAGTTACTTTACATCAATATACAGTAAACCTACATTCACAAGACTGTATACACGCTGGAATTCATTTTAACTCCAAAAATGTGAGACCAATTTAATTTGGACTCTAACACATCGTGCCCTTATGATCTGCTCAAAATCAAAATTAAATGAGAAATTTAATATAATTACTGATACCCTATCTTAGAATAGAATGGATGTGCTTAGGTCAGTTATGCAAACGAAAATAGCTGAGTTCTCTGTAACTAAAATACGAACAGTTAACACATGTCTAATATATCTGCGTTTACCGTGGTTGGGGACAGTAAGAGAGAAATTCGCAAAATAAATTAGCTCAACAGTGCAAAATTGTTATTCTGCATCAAATGTGCGTGCTGTGTTCTCTCCGAAAACATTAATGGCCTCCTCTCGTCACATCATAATAATAATGTAATTTACAATTTTGATTGTAGTTGCAGTGCCAACTATGTGGGTCGAATAACATTACGATTGGATAGAAGAGTCACACAAAACGTACCTACCAAAATCAGAAATTGGACATACCAAACCAGAGACGTACTTGCATATAATAGTACTTGTATTAAATACGACTGTGTTATAGATGTTAGGCTGTAGTTTTTATTAAAATTGATTTTAGTAAGTTTAATATGCAATTATTTTTGTACTTAATTTTAGTGTTAATTTACTTTTTATTTTAGCTTATATTCTTATTTAATCATAAAATTACGTCCATAATTTTATTTTTAATGTATAAGAAAAACATGAAACCTAGACTTTTATTTAGAGTATTTTAATTCCAAATGCATTTCTGGCGGAAGGGTTTGCCTAACTTCAATCCTTCGTTGAGACGACAAAACGAAAAGATACCTTTATGCTTACAAACATTGTCTGGCGATACATATTTATATGCATATATTTTCAAAGACATGCATTTTAGTCTATATAATAGAGTAAAGGATTTATGCACATACATATACACACATATATATCATGACATCTTTCGTCGTCTTTAATGCATGAGAGTTATACATCTCCTTTATTTTACTCTAATTTTATTGTTCGTGGTGCATGTGTGACGCAAGACAAGTCCTGCACCTACTAACCAAGCCGCATGACTAACGGTCATAAGTTACGGGTTGAGCAGTCGTAGTCCCTAATCGCGCTCTACGTGGATTGGCCTGATTTGATAATTTTGTATTTATGTAAGTATTGATTCCTGTAGAATATTTTGCCCTCCATAACTTTTTTATCTGATTTCAAAAGTTTTCGTCTCCATACCTGCAAGTTACAGATTATCTTTTAGTTTGTATTTATACCTGAGGAGTGGACGTCTCACAGTCCGACTACCTTCTTCCAACACACGCACACACACACACATATATAATACAACCTAACGTTAAATAATAATGCTTGAGATAGTACATATATATATGTATATATACATATATATGTATATATATATATATATATATTATTGCAGTGTAGCTTTGTTTCCTAGACGTACAACCGCTGAAACAACATGTGTCTACCAAAAAGTGCTTAATGAGTAAACAGAGCAGGTATATTAAATTTATTTATACAAACATTGATGGCTACATATGTGAATACATGTTTCTTTAATCACCTGGTATTGGGGAGAATACGTCTTCAGGCCAAGGAGCTTTCGAGGGAAATTCCTGGCTTGAGGACGTAGCCTCCCCAATAAAGAGTGATTACAGAAACATAAGCAATTATGTAGCCATCAATGATTGTGTAAATAAATTATATATATATATATATATATATATATATAACTGAGCATCATAAGATTTTATCGTAACACTTTTCTCAGTTAAACGTTTATGTCACAACAGAAGGCAAAAAAAGGTACAGTTTACTTGATTTATTCTCTGAATAAGTCTATGTCACAATACATTCTGAGACCGTGAATGCGTCAATAAACACAGTTTATGATTTCCAGAAAAGTTTTGTGTTTTTATAGCATTTGAGACATTCAGAAAAAGCAATCCACCACGGAAATTAAAAATAAAAAGTTACGTGGAGTTATTACCTAAAGGTACAATTTCGAAGTCGAGCTTGTAAAAAATGCCGTTAACTGTTATTTATGGCTCGAATCCATTATTCCAACCACAAGTCAGTGAACGACAAGTGCGAAAATAGAAAAATACATGTTGGCTTATTTGTAAAACGTGGATCTACTGTCAAACATTTTCTGGTAAGAATATGCATATTCTAATGTTCTTGTAAACCGACGAAATGACTGGTATACTTTCTAAACAATAATAACGACTCTTAATAGCTTTGTAATTCCAGAACAATAAAACGAACAATCCTAGTTTGCTCAATGTGATCTGCGCTAATTAGATATTCGCCGGCGAGAATAGTTCGATTTCATATTTTGATTTCAAATAGATCTTTTTAACCAAATATTCATTTAAGCTGATGGTTTTGTCAGTTGGTGCATCTGGCGTCGAGTAATACCATTTGATGTAATAAAAATAGAGTAAGTAGGGTTTACATTCGACAGGCACGTAACTCTCCATTCCATTATTTTGTCTTTTAGTTCTCATATTTCATGGGCGATTTTTCTAACAACGAGGTGAAGCATTGCTGTTATCTGAGTCGGGACCTATCCATCTTACACTGATATTATGAAGTAAAATTCTTTACATAAAGTTGATTCAAGCCTTATCTGTAGCTATTTTCATAAAAACTAAAACCAGAAACTGTGTTATAAAATATAAAATATCAAGTACGTCTTGCGCGTGGTTATGGACCACCTTTTTCGAACAGAATGAATTCATTTGATGCGACAATTATTGAACAAATAAATAACAGCCGAACTTAAGTACAACTCTTTCCATAGATAAAAAAAAAAGTTTTTCAACTCGAGTCACAATTGAAAAAAATAAAATGCATGGACTACATTTAATTTTTTTTTGCGTGACGTTTTACTGTCTTATATCCGTTATCCAGTGACAACTTTAGTTTTAAAAAAATCTTCCCTTGTAATTTAGTATTACGAATCTTGTCTTCGTAATTTAGTAATACGAATCTGTTTGTCGTTTTACAAGAATTCACTTTTACAGTTTGTTATTTTTTTTAAGATGGATTCCACGGGAAACGGCGTAAATCGTCGTTTTTTTTGCCACGTTCGAGTTTTTTTTCTTTGAGACTGCAATTAAAGGTTTTGGTTTGTCTCTTTTTTTCCGACTAGTATTTTAGTAAATAAAATGCTATTAATGGAGGTTACTTTTTTCTTAACCTGAATGTAGTTTTTGTTCTTGGAATTTGGGAAACAACCGTTTCTTTCTTTTAGTGTTGTACTTCGCGAGGAAAATATTCTACAGTTTTCCAATGTTCGCTGAATTATTCATTTTTTCCGCTTGAGTCGCACTTCTCTTTAGCGTAAAATCCGTTTTTACGACTATTTTGTTCGTCAAAACATGTATTCCTTAGAAAAGTCAACCGTTGCGTTGTACTTTTTTTAGTGAGTTCTTTCCATTTCTTCGTCAAACTGTTATATTTGACGTTCATCCTCGTTGTCACTGTTAAATTTGCAGGTTGAAACAAGTAACGTAGAAAGCAATACAAATGACGACTCAACAAAAAAAGGTAGATCAAATAAGAAGTGTATTAGGAAAAGGTATATTTACAGGATATTTAAATAATGGTATAAAATAAGAGAGTCTTTGCTGGAGAAACATATCTGCTCTCGGTGGCTTTTGGTGAACACACACTCAGACTAACTGAGTCTTCCTATTTATGTGTAATTACTGTCCACATATGCAAATGAATGTGTGCCACCACAATAATATATATATATATATATATATATATATATATATAAAATTTTGGTCATTCAATAAATTAAAAAGTTTATGACATGAAATATTTAAATTTCATATCAAAAGATTTTTATTATACTGTGTAAGACAAAGAATACATTTGAAATATTATAACTCCTTATCCTATAGGATTTCCATGTCTAACATCTCTTCAGAGGAGAAAATATTAGCAGATAGTTATAATGGTTTACACCTTATTGCTAAAGTCAGTGAGACTTGGAAAATCACAATTAAAAGTTGTTTAAGTATTTAAATGCCAAAGAGTAGGGGAAGGTAATGAAAAGGATATAAAACTTCACATCCAAATTGCATGGTGAAATCTGAAGTGAATGTCTTTGAGAGCAGTGTGTTTACCATTTAAATATTTCACGGCATAAATTTTAAAATTTATTGAATGACTAAAATTTGATTTATTTGCTCTATCTTGTATATCGAACAAATTTTATTTAGGTGAGATAGTATTTATAGAATATTACTGTCAATAATATTTTGTAAAACTTATAATCATAAAGATAATTTTAGTCTGAAGTATATATATATATATATATATATATATATATATATTTATATATATGTATATGTATATGTGTATATATATGTATATGTGTATATATGCATATGTATATGTGTATATATATGTATATGTGTATATATGTATATGTGTATATATATGTATAAATATATGTGTATATATATCTATATGTATATGTGTATATATGTATATGCATATATGTATATGTGTATAAATATGTGTATAAATATATGTATATATATATATATATATATATATATATATATATAACGCACAAGTCCTTTTGTGGGGGGGGGACAAAGTGTTCATCCAGTTTAAATATTAGATCAGAAAAGCGTGTTATTATTGGCCATAGAAATTGTTACAATTTTTTTAGAAAATTAGCTCTGGACGAAAATATAATGAACACATATTACCTCCCTCTTTATTAATATAAGATAATTTTGAAGGGATTTTTAATTCAAGTGTGTAGGAGTGGAAATATTTTTCCTTGAAAAATGATGGAGGTTTTTCTGTGTTTCGCTTCGTATGCAAGTAACGATCCAATTGATGATGTAGATCTTTGCAGGAGTAATTCTTGAATGTAAATTTTCAGGAGTAATTCTTGAATGCAAATTGCAGGAGTAATTCTTCTGAATGAATATATATCGGAATAGTGTGTGCCTATTGTTCGACGCCAAAACAACTTGTTTAATTATCTTTTTATTTGATTTTGTTTAAAACAAAATCGTCCACTGTTGGTAGTATTGATAAAAAAATAAATATTTATTGATTTTAAGCAACCAGTAAAACCAAAATCTATAGATTATCCCTCGAAGGTGTATTTTTACGTTTTAGAAAATATCTCCACATTAACCATGTATTTTAAGGTAATCGGGAAAATAACAACTTCATCAATAAAATATTTAAAGATTAATAAAGATTCTTGATACTTGATTCGGAATCGGGAATTTTGTACGGAATCGATAATTGTATCGGAATCGCGAAAAGTATTGGAATTGTCTCATCACTAATATATATATATACATATCTTTATTTATTTATATATATATATATATATATATATATTTATATACATCTGTGTGTATGTGTGTGTGTGTCAGAAACAAAGAGGGAGAGTGTGTGCATTCAAGTTGTAAGTAGTCTCCACATTTAGTAAGTATGCCTTAGGGTTAACACAACTGAGGGTCGTATATTAATCACATGATTGTCCCGTTATCGCTATGCACATGGAAGGTAGTGTGGTTCTATATTGTTAGAAGTTTCTTAGGGTGATTTATATGAATAGTTTTTGTCTTGTATTGTATTATTTCCATTGAATTCCATTATTTATGCTTGTAAAATAATGTACATATTCATATAGATGCATATTATTGTGCATATGTGACAGGTAAAATGGTTATATACATGTATATATATATACATATATATATGTATGTACACACACACCTACACACATATATATATACATAGATATAGATATATGTATATATATAAATATACATTTTTATAAAACTGAGTTGTTCCTCACTCTGACATCGATATTAACGCTTTATTTCTGTTTAAAAATTATAAAAACAAACTTTTTAATATACTCACTCACGGATATGCGAGCGACTAGATGAAGCTTGACTAATTTGCATATTCCTATGAAAAATAAACTAACTTAATTACTCTGTAGATCAAGTATACGGATAAAATGCAAGGTCACTTATATATATATATATATATATATATATATGTATATATATATATATATATATATATATATATATATATATATATAAGTGACCTTGCATTTTATCCGAATACTTGATCTACAGATTTGAAATTTGATATATAGAGTATTTGAACCTGTAACACACTTTTGATTTGTTTATTTTAGCTGGCAAAATTGCTGCTAACGAGTCAAAATTGCAAATAGAACATTTGGCTTTTGAAAATAAGTAGAATAAAACATTACGCTTTTTTTCTTTTGCGCATGCTCCAAATTAAACATTCGTAGCTCAAAGTCGCTTAATTTTTAATCTCTTGTATCAATTTGTACCTGGCTCAGACTGTGACGACTCTCGAAACATAACAAACGACGTTGTTTTGAGTGCTAAACATTCTGGTTTGGATTTTGGCGGATGGTGCCCAAATCATGTATTTTATAACTTTTGAAATTATATATTGGGTGATTATCAATAGAGAATTTGCTCTATAATAGTAAAAAATATATATCTGTACGAATTATAATATATTTATGCGTATTTCACGACCAAAATCACCGGGCAGCCTACTAGTATAGGCTTGCATATACGAATATCCGCAAGCTTAGAACTAATTTAGATGATGTTAAATCGTTTCTCCTAGTAAACACCCCGGATACCTTAGCGGTAATTGTATCTAACCTACACTCCTCCATTCCCTCTAACCGCTTTGATATACCTGGTTATCTCTCACTCTGCCGTAAGGACTCACACAGGCATATGCACGGGCTTGGAGTCTACATTAGTTACACCCCCCTTGCTAGAGAAAGAAAACTAGAATCAGACGACCAGGCTTTTATGTGCTTCAGACTTAACATGCAACATAATATTAGCTACTAGTATTTTTCTCTCGCTCTCTCTCGGACCAGGACTGTACCCTAATAAATAAAGTCTCTGACAGCATAAATATAGCACTCTCCCTCGATACTAGCGCAAAAGTACATGTATTTGGCGACATCAATGTCGACCACAGTAATTCTCTACTGGTACAGACGCAGCTGGTAGCACAGCACATAGCTTCTCTATATCCCATTCCTTATCACAGACGATTACATTTCCGACACGTTTTCCAGACCAGAAAGATCAACATGCCTCACTTCTAGATTTATTTCTGACCACAGTTCCAGATGATTATCTAATAGATTCCCACAGTCACCTCAGGAATCCTGATCACACTGTGATAATGGCATAAATCGCCCTAAATTCTCAACCCAAAACTGAAGAGCCACTGCTCAAAACAACGAGATATTACAAAATGGCTGTCTAGGAAGCCATCAAGTATCTCGTCAGAGATGCCCCATGGGCAAATATCTTTTCTCTTCCAGCTGACCAGTGCGCAAAGGAGACCACTGAATGGTTCAAAACTGCAATTGAAGCACGTGTTCTTTCACGGAAATTCTAAAGCAAGCTCCACTCTTCCCAATAATTTACTTCTACTTGTGCAGCTTTAAAGATGGCTTTCCGTGTGGTAGGGATATCTCCAGAGAAGACCCTAATTTACCTCATATGTGCTTCCGGGTTGCACTTGCTTACACCACTGAATTTATATTCGCTCTCTATCGACCCCACAACAGCGGAGTTTCTATCCTTAAGAGCATATCTGAAAAAATTGACCACATCCTGTCTGTTCGCCCTTCAGCTAACATCCAAATTTGTGGTGACTTCAATGTCCACAATGCGAAGTCGCTGACCCACTCTAACAAGACAGATGATGAGGGAAGGTTCTGTTATGATTTTGCCATTGTCTACGACCTCACTTCCGGTCAGTATGCTAGCCTTCTAGACCTTTTACTCACAACTTCCCTGAGCTATGTTCAAGTTCCGTTCTTTCTCCTCTGGGATCTTCCGACTACGCGGTTGTATCAGTTAAGATAAAAACGAAATGCAATAAGTCTGGAGAAATACCTCTCCACCGTACTGTATATCGATACACTACCGCTGACTGGGATATCTTCCGTACACTCATATCCGGCCTACCACTGCATTCCATGTTTAAAAAAGATGTGTCCTCCATAGTATCAGACCTGACCGAATGCCTAATTGTAGGCATAGACTGATTCATACTATCCAAAAAATTTCAAGAAAAACCTTACAGCCAGCCATGGTTCGCCCCAGAATTTGCTGCTGCCATCGCGCACAGAAATCACTTTTCCATAGCTACCAACGTAATGGATGCACTGAGACTAAAGCTGCCGTTAGGACTGCCAGCAACGACCGCAAAAGAGTAATAAAAAATGACAAAAAAGCTATATGCTCAGTCCGTTAAATCCAAAGTAGCTGAGCATCGGCTTGGTTACCACCACTTTTGGCAAATAGCAAACAGGATAGCTGAACAGACACGTGCATTCTATCCTAACCATCATAAATGGACCTGAGGTCATCTCGTCAGCATCAGACAAGGCCAAACAATTTGCCAAGAACTTTGCAGCTAATTCCACCCTATGCGACGAAGGCCATCAACTCCCCGTATCTCCTTCTATAACACACTACACGCTAGGTAGAATACAAATATCTGTGCATGAGGTCGCCAAGCTAATCAAGAACCTTGATTCCAGTAAAGCAACTGACCCTGACGGCATTCCAATGATTGTGCTGAAAAAGCTTCAACCAGAACTTGCGCACATACTTACAAAACTCTTTAAGCGTTGCCTTAAAGAGAAGTGCTTCCCAACACTCTGGAAAACCTCATCAGTATGCCCTGTATTTAAGAACTCAGGTGATAAGTCCTCTCCCTCCCAGTACAGAACAATAAGTCTCCTGTGTGTCATGAGTAAGTTGCTAGAATCCATATCAAATAGAGAAGTAGTCAACCACCTCAGCAGAAATAGCCTTCTTAGTGGCATACAATATGGTTTCCGTTCTGCCAGATCTACAACAGATGTGCTAACTGTTATATCTCATAGGATTAGCGAATATCTTGACGAAGGCTTCCTCTCTAGGGCAATTGTTCTTGACATATCAAAGGCCTTCGATAAGGTATGACATAAGGGCCTACTTCACAAGATTTACAGCTACAGTATAACTAGAAATGTTTTCTCGATCATAAAATCATTTCTCTCCGATAGGCTCATAAAAGTAGTAGTTGATGGGCAAAATCAGAAGCCATCAGTATTAATGCTGGAGTCCCTCATGGGTCCATCCTAGGCCCAACTCTCTTCCTGATCTACATCAATGATCTCCCAAAACACATACTTAAATCATTCGTTGGTATGTATGCTTATGACGCGACCATCTATGGCAACACATCAAAGGCCGTAAATGACAAAGTTGTCTCAGATTCTCTCTCCTCTGATCTTGAGCGCGTGGTTGAGGTGGCTGGTTACTTTTAATGCAACTAAAACCAAGCTCTTATCTTTACACCATCAACGCTCTGATCCCCATCTGGCATCAATGTATATGGGTGGTTCTCGTCTAGGAGAAGCTCCATGTTTTGATAAGCTTCTGGGCTTGACCTTTACCCCTGAGCTGAAATGGAATACGTACATCAAGTCATTTGCAAAGATCGCTGGAAAAATGGTAGGATCCTTCTACCGCTACAGAAGATATATGATGCAATTCTCAATCTGTATAAAAGCCAAGTACGTCCAAGGATGGAATACTGCTGCCACATCTGGGCAGGAGCTGCAAAAACAGCCTATCCTGCCTTGACACAGTACAAAATAGGCTTCGTGGCCTAGTGGGTGATGCCCTTTTCTCTACCCTGCAACCTCTCTCCCACAGGAAGGACGTTTCGAGCCTGTCTTTGTTTTATCGTTACTACCATGGCAGGTGCTCGTCTGAACTCCAATCTCTAGTCCCTTCTCGCCAATATTTCACGAAAAACACCCGTCTAGCTGAAACCACTGTCAAAAATGTTCCTCACTCCTTATCTGTGCCAAAATCAAAACGTAGATTCGATGAACAAAGCTTCTTTCTTAAAAGTGCACGCCTGTGGAACTCTGTTCTGTTTGCCTGTTTCCCACCTGACTAGAACCTGGATGTATTCAAGCCCAATGTGAACAAATATCTGATGAACCGCCTCCCAGGAAGCGTACTGCAGATTTATCCGACATGTTGAGTTCAAACAGACAGAAGTATATAAAAGTTAGAAGTAATTGTAAGAAAGAAATAGCGACAGAAAACGCATCGAAGCATAAAAATTAGGAACCTGCGATTTTTGTGAAGTCTATAAAACTGCAGTAAATAATGGGCATTCAGACGCCCTTACTGTAATCTCTGAACGTATGTACCGTTCACTGGACAAAGCAGGGAAGGGTAGAGCCGTAGCCCTTGATATATCTAAGTCTTTTGACAGAGTATGACACAATGGTCTTCTAAAGAAAACGATCATATGGTATTACTGGAAGAATACATAATGTAATCACATTCTTCTTAAGTAGGAGAAAAATACAGGTTGTCCTCGCCGGTTGTACATCTAAACAATATGATATAAATGCGGGAGTATCTCAGGTGTATATCCTGGGACCTTTATTATTCCTGATATTCATAAATGGCCTCCCTGATAAAGCTGTTTCTGAGATGAGTATATTTGCCGATGACACCACCTTCTATAACAGGCACGAGGATAAAACAAATGAACACATACCTAAGGAAATGACAGAAACACTAGATGAAGACCTCCAATCGGTAGTGGAATGGGGACAAAAATGGAAGCTCACGTTCAATGCTGCCAAAACTAAGCTTGTTCCTTCAATAATTACAAGATACCTTCTCTACCCGCAATAGTAATTTCCAAAAATACATTACGTGGAAGTACTTCCTTCGAACTCCTCACCCTAGCGTTCACAGGAACATAAACTGGAATAGATATATAGAGAGCATTGTCAAGGCTGCTGGGAAGAAGATGGGCTCTCTCTACCGTGTTAGAAATCAACTCACTCCTGAAAGCATCCTGTATCTCTATAAGGCCACCATTCGCCCATGTATAGAGTACTGTCGTCACATTTGGGCTGGTGCATCTGCTACTTGCCTCCAACTATTGGGCAGGGTTCAAAAGAGGGTTGCCAACCTGATAGGTTGTGAACTATCAACTAGGCTTCAACCCCTTTCCCATCGATGAAATGTTAAATCCCTCTGACTGTTCTACAAGTATTTAATGGTGAATGCTCTGACGAATTACAAGCACTTGTACCCACTCGACGTAAATACCCCCGACAAATTCGACAAGCAGCTAAATCCCAAATAGAGATCCCTAGGTGTAAGAAAGACTTCTACTCCAATAGTTTCTTCAACAGAACTGTAGACTTTGGAACTACAGCAGGTCATTATCTAGACACGTCTGATTGAACACGAGTTATTACCTTTTCCGATCTTGTTGGATATTTTTTTATATTTGCCGAGCGATCGTTTTAATTTCGGCAGGCGTATTATATAGAATGGCGCCCAGAAGTTGTTAGTCGGCCATATTTTTCTCAAGCACTTTCCAGCGGGCATTCGATTGTCGTCAGGAGCAATTGTTGTTGTTTTTTTCCTTTAGTTTTCCTTTGAGGCTTGGTGCATTTATAATTTTTTATTAATATTATTTTAATAACAGTATTTAATAACTAACATGAAACTAAATTAATAAACTATAGAATAGAAAAATCGAAACTAAACTAAACTAAACTAAACTAAACTAAAAATAGGAAAATCGAAACTAAACTAAACTAAACTAAAATAATTCGCCTTAACCCTCCTGCACTCACCTTTATAGCCAATTAAAAAAATATAATTACACTGAGCCTCAAAGAAAAAGAAAATGAAAAGAAAACAATAGCAATTACTCCTGACGACAATCGGATGCCCGATAGAAAGCGTTTGAGAAAAATATGGTTGACCAACAACTTCTAAGCGCCATACTATATAAAACGCCTGCCGAAATTAAAACAGGCTGCTCGGCAAAGTGAAAAGATATCCAACAATATCAGAAAAAGAATAACTTTCTCGTGTTCAATAAAACGTGTATATATATATACATATATATATATATATATATATATATACACGTTTTATTGAACACGAGAAAGTTATAATGAATAAGAACTTCTATAAAACAAAAATTTCAGAATCACTAGGGAACGAAAATTATTACAAACCAATTAGCTCTGACATAGACGACACAACCATATCTAAAATAACAAAAATCTGCACAACATACAATAGTACATTAACTATAAAAGAAAAAGACTTCCTTACAGACTTCACAACAAAAACAAACATCTTCTATGGGCTACCCAAAATACACAAATCTAACCAGATAAGACATGCCATCAACATACAAAAGTCGGAATACGTAAGCACCCCAATCCTCAACGCCCTCACATTCAGACCAATAGTAGCAGGACCATCATGCCCAACAAGCAGACTTAGCAACCTAATAGATATACTATTACAGCCCTTCACCAATCTAGTCAGAAGTTTTGTAAGAGATAACACACACTTCCTTAGCTCCTTACCACAAACAGTAGACGATGGGACTATACTAGCCACATTCGATGTTAGCAGCCTATATAGCAATATCCCACACAATCTAGGAAAAGAAGCTATCGCATATTGGATTGACAAACATACACAGACTTTACACCCCAGATTCAATAAACAATTCGTGATTGATAGCATCGACATAATCCTCAATAACAACTCCTTCCAATTCAATAAAGACAACTACATCCAAATACTAGGCACAGCAATGGGTACCAAAATGGCACCGACATATGCCACCCTTACACTCGCCTTACTAGAAGAGACCCTTTATGAAAAGATAGAGCAAAAGTACGGGCACAATATAAAAACACTCTTCATAAAATCTTGGAAAAGATACCTAGACGACTGCTTTATCCTCTGGAGAACCTCATGGGGGGATATCAAAGAACTCCACACTTTGCTACAAACTCTACACCCAAAAATAAACTTCACACTAGAACAAAGCCCCACATAACTACCTTTCCTAGACATCCTAGTAACAATAAAAAACAACAACATAATCACAGACATCTACCACAAACCCACAGACACTCAGCAATACCGCCACTTCAAAAGCCACCATCCTAAAAACTGTCTAAAATCAATACCCTACTCCCTAGCAAGTAGAGTCTGCACCATAGTAACAGACAGACACCTCCGTTCAACTAGACTGAATGAACTACAAATAACACTGCGGAAAAGAGGATGCCCACTACCACTAATACAGAAAGGTATTGAACTGGCTGAAAAAATTCCAATAGACCAACTAAGAACCCCCAAAAAACATCACAAAGAACAAATTCTAGCATACGTCTCTACACACAACACAAACAACCCAGAACTATTCACACAGATAACAAAAAACCTTATCCTCCTCAATCAGAACGACAAACTAAACAACATACTTAAAACAACAAAAATAATAAAAAGCAAACGCCAACCCAAAAACTTAAAACACATCATAACTTCCTCAAAACTCGTCTCACATACTACAAAAGGAGTTACAAAATGCAACAAACCGCGATGTGGAGTATGTGGCATAATAATAGAAGGTAACACATACACATTCAAAAACCCAGAACAAACATTCAAAATAAAAAAGGATCTAAATTGCACCTCCAGAAATGTAGTATATGCACTAAGATGCACAACATGCAACAAATCCTATATAGGTGCCACCAAAAATGTCAGCAATAGAGTGGCCTTACATAAGAGCAACATCAAAATTGCAGATAACAGACACCTCTATGTTTCAAAACACGTACACACATGCAGTGGAAACAGCTTCAAAATAATGCCAATCTTCCAAACAGACAATTATTTTTATTTACTTACACAGGAAAAAAACTGCATCACCAGATTCACTCCTGAACTGAACAGAACCTAATACCATCACACAAAAACATGAAATGCAAGGTACACTGGCATGCACACCCATACACATACACATATACACACCAACACATAAATCAGAACCGACACATTAAAACACACACACGTGCGCGCATACAACCACACACAGACATAGCACCCCTATCTCTAATACAACACACTGAACAATACCAACCCTACTTAACCTCGAAACCAACAACACTAGGAGACACCTAGAACCATAGTATAATATCTGTTCCAACACCTCGCTCCCTCCTCAGTCAGTGGAGGAGAACCCCCTCATGACTGAAACGACTATCATCCCTTCTATCATCCCCCTCCCATACCTATACCCCCTCCAATGCCCCCCTCTGGGGAACAAAATCTTCCCCACACTAGGAACCGATCCTGGGTCTGGCCATACCCATATGGGGAGACAAATAAATAGAAACATTAAAAAATCCCCTATTTTAAATACCCCCCTCTTTCTAAACAAACATAATATAAGACTAAAACGAAAAATCCCAATACTAAAATCCAAGAATCCAAAAAATAAATATCAAAATAGAATAAAAGCACCCCTACCCTTATTTCAGAAGAGCCAGTCCCCCCTCCCCACACATACACATTAGTAACGACCTCGGAGGACAGCCGCCTTCCAAAAGAAGCAAATAACCCCAAAATACTATAAAACAATATACACATTCCCAAACCAATAAAAGCAAACACACACAAGCACACACACGCGCGCACACACACACATAAACACACACGCACGCACACACACACAGACACACACACACACACACCCTACCCTACACCACCCTAAAGGAAAAGAAAAAACATTAGCAGAAAGAGATAGCGACTACAGCGAGGTCAACGTCTCCCTGGACAAGCCAAATAAAAAAGCAATAAAAATTCAGCATAGCAATGAATAATAAACACTTACAAGCCTCCACCCCTTGGAAAATCTTCAAATTAACTAAGAAAATCGCCATTTTTACACATTGGAAAATAATTTCTGACGAGGACGCATCGTCTGAAACGCGCGTAAACGATTTCAATGACTTAAAAACATTATTACAATGATCCAAACATAATTCTCAATGAAAAACCAAGATACGGAATAATAAAATAATGTTAAAAAATACACATTGTTGGTGACTACTCCCTTATTTAAATATATATATATATATATATATATATATATATATATATATATATATATATATATAAGAGAAAGAAAATTAAAACTGTAATTTACAATTAAAATTAATTGTTCGACTGAATACTAAGAAAAAAAATTACAAAGTCCTTATTCCGCGGCGTTTCAAAGAATGCTATTCTTATTATTCTTCTCATCAGAGGACATAAAGAAATCAACAGATTATATTTGTAGCAATGCTAGAATTTGCTAGTTAAGGCATTAAGTGAAACCGAAATTTATTGATGTTATAAATTGCCAGATAAAAAAAGTGAAAAAATGTTGGATATGTAAAAAAACTAATTTAAAAACAAACTGCGCATAATATTTAAGCTTGAATAAAACTCCTCTTAAGTTGATCCAAAATGAAAAATAGTTCTTTAGAGAGAATGTATTCCAAAATAAGTTCAGCGTGACGATGCATATAATCAGATTGGAAAGTTTTCAAAACAGCTGAAATAATGGAAATTGTTGTTTTTTTCCGAGCAGTGCAGTAGTCCAAAGAGAAGTCTGTCCTTAGTCAAATGAGACAATAGTACAAATATATATAAATTGATATGTATATATAGTAGCAGAAGTACTCGTCGTTGACTGTGTTCAAAAAGAGTCTACAGAAAATGGACTGTGATTGATGAAAGTATGATAGGTTATGAAAAGGAGGGGGTTGTAAAGAGATAGGGTTTTACACTCAAAAATCTTACCCTAAGAAAAATATGATGAAAGTACAGATAATTTTCGCGAAAATATATATTTTTTTATATCAACTTTGTTTCCATTCGTAACCAAGAGTTACCAACAAAATGATGTTTCCTTACAAAGAGAAAATGTTATATATATATATATATATATATATATATATATATATATATATATATATATACATATATACATATATATATATATATAATATAAATATACAAGAAATAAATGTTACCATAGTCAATAAAAGTTACTTTTATTGTGGAAAAGTTCATTGGTTTGTATTTTTAAGTAGTTTGTAAAAAATATATTTTTAATTCACGAACCGGTTTAAAAAAATCAAAATGACAGCGACTTTGAAATGGAGAGCCCTGTTTTCAATTTGAAGGATGGGCACCTGAGCATTTTTGTGTTAACAATTTAAGAGAGTTCTGTCAACGTAAGGAATATTTATAAACATGTTTTAATGTTTTCCGTTATTTTATGCTTGAGGAATATTCGATCATGGCATATGTAGCTTATATAAAACATTCATTTAAGTAGTTATCGCCTCAAATTTCGTTTTAATTTCGGTTAGCTGAAATTATTTTAAGTAAAGAGCATTAAAAACTATTTCAAAACAAAAAAAAACATGAACTGAACTTTTATTGATTATGGTAACATTTATTTCTTGTATATTTATTTTTTCGGGTAGTCGTTTGTTGTCTTTGATGCTAAACACTCTTACTAAATAATATCGACGAAATATCGAAAAACAAAGAAACAAAAACACTTTTGAAAATAATGAAGCTTTACTTACTTTAGTAAAATAATCCGAAAAACCAAAATGGGATATTAAAAAAGTAAACACGTAATTAATTTAGTTCTTTAAAGCAATGAATCGATATAAATATGAATAAGAAAATGGCGCCCTTTTCAAGCAGAACAGCTTCGTTTCAGTTTTACAGTATTGAACGGTGTAGTATTGCGCCGTCGGCTTCAGGGTCGTACTATTGTAGTGTAAAGAACACGCAGAAAGGGTTGTAATCAACTGAATTCCTTCTAGTACACTGACAAAAATGCTTAAACAGATATATAAATACAAATAAAAAGGTTATGTAAATGTTTTTAAAAAGACACGTAATCACGTGAGCAGGATCTTTTCCTTCTTTTGACACGATAACAAGTAATGTTCTTATTTTTATTATTTATCTATTTATCTATTTTTGAAAGAGTGCCACGTGCAAGTGAAGAAGGGAAAAACAGAGTTTTGCAAAATTTGTGGCGACAATTGTTTAAAGTTCCGACTTTCTTTTGGCTTTCACTTTAATAAGAACGTGAATTTATGAGGTGAATTTATTCGGCACAATATGATTCAACTAAAAAAATAAATAAAAGCTAACGTGAATTAAGATTAAAGTTAAGGTGTTATTGCGGACCCTCACTCCTTTTAAAAAACCTTGTTAAACTTCGTGACATATTTACATTCTATGGAGGTCAGGTGCGAATGAACACCCAATAATTTTATTATACCATATTTCTTCAAACTGAAACATTATTATCAAAGTATACTTACGCAAATAGATATGAAAAGTCTTTGTTAAAGTTTGTGCCATATTTCGATGGAGTGCAGGCGGAACGCAGACCCCACAATTGTATTATACCATCCCTATTGAAGTTTAAACATACTTATCAAAGTATTCTTATGTACATCTATATCAAAAACCCTTGTAAACATTTTTTCTCATTTTTTATTTCCATACTTGGGGGACCAGGCTCGAACGCAGACCTCACAATGTTTATGTACCATCGTTTTGCCAGATCCAATATACCCATTCCTGATCCTCGATACATCTATCATTATATGTAATCAGTTTTTTTTTTAAATAGTCAACCATATAGGAGCCTATTCGTGAACAGACACACACACACATTCAGCTTTATATTATAAAATAATAATAATAATAATAATAATAATAATTATAATAATAATAATATGTATACACATATATATGTATATATATATATAATATATACACATGAGAAGAATAAAATAGGTAGAGGGGGAAGAAGAATGAGTGGAATAGAGATAGATGTGAGCATAGAGCTATTAATAAAGACTTTCTGACAGATGCACACATAATAGATTCACGGATTATACTAGACTAAATCAGACAAGTAAAAACATCTGGGGAAAAAACAAGAGATATATTCAGAATGTTTAATACAGTTAAACTGAGAGAAAAAAAACAAAGAAAAGAAACGAATGAAAAAGAGAGGAAAGACGGCATTAAAATTTTGCCAGTAAATAAGACAATAGAAAACTGTCTTGTCAGAATCATTCAATTATTCATCATTTTTATGGATGAATAAGTAGAGATCCTGCCATAGATAAATATAGCGGAGGAAATTTGAAATTGGTGATAATACAATCTTTCAGACGCATTACGCCTTCTTCTCTCGTGACAAAATGAGAGGAGCATGGTAAAAAAAAGTGGTTTTGGATGAAGACCATTTAGGAAACCAATAACTATGCTTGCGTTCCAATTGTTTACAGATGGTTAGTCGTCTGTGAACATTGCTTTTCAAAGATTTGACAGAATAGGTGATCGCCAGTCTTCGCGTCCAAAAGAGGTGAATCTTAATTTTGGAACTAAAAATGGAATTGGCTACTTTTATATTGAAAATGACAAACGTTACCGTTCGAAACAAAAAAAAACCCAAAAAACTATTCTTTGAAATCATTTCACAGTTGAAAGCAAATATATTATTCCGTTCATATATATATATATATATATATATATATATATATATATATATATATGAACGGATTGAGATATATATATATACATTTATATATATACATATATATATATATATATACATATATTTATACATATATGAACGGATAAATATATATATATGAACGGATTAATATATATCAATATATATAATATATAATATATATATATTATATATATATGTATATATATATATATATATATATATATATATATTGTGTCTTTTTACTTCGGCTGAAGTTCTCTTAAATCAAGAGGATTCCTAACAGTTAATCTTTACATGAGGTACTAAGATAGTCGAATATTCCAGCAAAATCCTCCTTTACCTCTTAAGGATTGAGTTAATAAATAACTTAGAACATACTTTTTCCTTAGTTGACTATTTAAATATGTTATTGTATGCATATATTGTGATCTCCTGATTATACTAAATTCCTCTTGTTTGATGAAGTATCCAGCTTCTTGCTGTTACTTGCTGTAACACACTTGAAAAAGGTACATCATTACTCGTAAAATCCAGTGTTTGTTAGACATACCGAGATCTTATTTTGCTGTGAATATTATCTGATTTTGAATATTTAGTAATGGTTTATTTGTAGTGAAAATTTCCTCATGCCAAATTGTCCCGACAAACCCCTTTACAGAGAAATTTTAGAAACGCGACGACAGTGTCTAGTAGACATTCAAGTTTCTCTCCCAAATGTATATGCATTTGTATATGTGTGCGTATCCAATCCAATTACAGTGTTAGTTACAATATAATTTGTATATAGTGCCTACCCACCCATATATATATATATATATATATATATATATATAGTGTGTGTGTGCATATATATTTACATATATATGTCTATATCGAGAAAATTATGGTGATACTTGGCGATGCTACAAAACTTAAATATTTAGGCAACGTCAATATAAATAAGACACTCGATACAGAAACCAAACTACTATCTCGCTTCCTTAGACTTCATAAAAGTGCGTGGCTTTCCAAAGATCAAATTCGTACTGTGACTTCGCAACGTCCCAGGATGCACGTTTTATCAAAGGTCCATAAGGAAAATATCTCTATGAGACCTATTCTTTCAATGTTGCGTTCCGCCCAACATGAATTGGGTAAATACTTAGTCGAGATCCTAAAACCTATCCTGGAAATATATTCTGAATTCTGTATTCCTGATTCTTTATTTATTCGTGACGTAAAGGGTTCATTGAATACTGGATATTTATGTTCTTATGATATATCCAGTTTGTTCACCAATGTGCCTTTCGATGAAAATATCGGGATTTGTGCCGACAGTCTTTATCGTAGTTCCATAACTAATCATGTATTTCATGGCGCTCAAATCTTGCAATGATAAACAGGGCTGTCCTCATAAATGTTATCATGGACATGGAATCCGACATATCCAATTCGTCTGTATTTGAACCTCCGTAAATGGGGTCACCTCAAACACACAAAAAAGGATTATAATTTCAGAAGGTATATCCACTCCCGTTGCGCCTACTCTCCTGCCCGATCTGGAATCGCTCAGCACCAAGAAATGAAGCTTGTTTTGTAGTTTCCAGCTTCATGCGCACACGAAATTATGCGAGAACGCACGTAATAAAATGCTGGCCGCCATCTTTGTTTTTCCTTTTCTCGGACTTAACTCACTCGCTGAGCACCCACGGTAAAACTTTTTTTTCTTAGCTTCTAACCACAGTATTGTTTGCGTTTTTAAAACTACTGTTCTATTGTTGGATTAGAGTTATCTCGGATGTCATTCTCACAATGTTAATGTTATCTCCGGATTTTATGGATCTTATCGAACTCTGGAATCATCATATCATACTCGGAAATCTATACGAAATTTCAAACAGAAAACCTTTATTCAATCAACTGGCATAGCTTGCTCACGTGCAGTCAACCATGAATAGAAGTCTTAATTAATTCGTCGTAAGGAATGTGTTAAATATCTGAACTAGACGTGGTTTAAACCTCCTCAAATTAATATTAAAATTTTCTGCAAAAAAGTGGCGTAAAAAAATAAAGTGAACTGAATCTAATGCGGCTTAAAAACTCAATCCTTAGTACGTGCTATATTAAAATTCTTTTACAAATAATTTAAGATTGATACTCGGTCATGGCTGACAAAGTAGAGAATCTCTAATAAGAAATAAAGTCTTCTTTCTTCGTCAAGATATATTTGAAGAATATCGGAGATTACATCGGCCAAAACTTAATGAGGATAGTAGTCCGATAATACAACTAAGACAAATTATTAGTCTTCATTCCAAATAATCAGAAACGTGTTCATTTTAATTTCTCATAAATATTTCTGGGAAAGTTATGAAACTCCATTTATCCTCATATATATTAAAATAAAACAACTTGTATTCAATTCCTTTCATAACTGCAGTGGTTTATATTCTGCTAATAATGGATATCCGGGTTTGTATTACTGTACACATAGATTCGAAAAAGTTGTCAAAAAACAAATATAGAACAAATAAATGTTATCAAAGGCAAGATAAGTTACTTTTCTACCTAACTGTATATAATTCACGTGTTTTTATTCAGTGTAACATGTTTATTCAGCTCGAAAAACATGCAATGTTTACCGATGTATTGGAAAATTCAAAATGGCAGCCGACTGTCTCTCGGAGAGGGTACGTTTGGGAAAAGGTATTATAAATAATAAACTAGACAAAATACTGTTAGAAATTCGCTCAATATATGTTACCGTGACATAAGTTGACATGTATTCGGTTGTTTTCTAACAGTATTTTGTCTAGTTTATTATTTATAATACCTTTTCCCAAACGTACCCTCTCCGAGAGACAGTCGGCTGCCATTTTGAATTTTCCAATACATCGGTAAACATTGCATGTTTTTCGAGCTGAATAAACATGTTACACTGAATAAAAACACGTGAATTATATCCAGTTAGGTAGAAAAGTAACTTATCTTGCCTTTGATAACATTTATTTGTTCTATATTTGTTTTTTGACAACTTTTTCGAATCTATGTGTACAGTAATACAAACCCGGATATCCTTATATAAGTCCCGATAGGTTTATAGTGAAACAAAATTACTTAAGCATTTTTCTTGGTTCGGGAAATCCTAAACGAAAGAAATCAAGTGATATGATGTGAAGGAATGGTGTTGTTACGAGAATTTTTATCGAGATCAAGATTTCAACTTCCCCTTGGCTATGTTCATTTTACCTTCTATCTCCTCTAGGATCCGTCGATCACTCCGTTGTATCAGTTAAGATAAAAATGAAATGTAATAAGTCTTCAGACGTACCTCTCCACCATACTGTATGCCGATACTCTATGGCTGACTGGGATAGCTTCCGTACATTCATATCTGATCGACCTCTGCATTCCATGTTTAAAAATGATGGATGTGTCCTCTATAGTAACATACCTGATCAAATGGTTAATTGTAGGAATACACAGATTAATACCATCCCGAAAATTCCAACAAAAATCTAACAGCCAGCCATGGTTCTCCTTTGAATATGCTCTGCCATCGCACACAGAAATCACTTTGTCCATAACTACCAACGTAATAGATGCACTGAGACTAAAGCTGCTTTCAGGACTCCCAGCAACCACTGTAAAAGAGTAATTAAAAATGCAAGAGAGCTATATGCTAAGTCCGTTAAATCCAAAGTAGCTGAGCAGCGGCTTGGTTACCACCAGTTTTGGCAAATAACAAATAGGATCCTGAACAGAAGCGTGCGTTCTATCGCAACCATTATCAATGGACCACAGGTCATCTCGTCAGCATCAAACCTATTTGCCAAGAACTTTGTAGCTAATTCTACCCTATGCGACGAAGGCCATCAACTCCCCGTATTTCCTCCTATAACATGCAACACGCTAGGTAACATACACATATCTGTGCGTGAGGTCGCCAAGCTAATCAATAACCTTAATTCCAGTAAAGCAACTGGCCCTGACGGCATTCCAATTATAGTGTTAAAAAAGCTTCAACCAGAACTTGCACACATACTTACAAAACTCTTTAAGCGTTGCCTTAAAGTGAAGTGCTTCCCAACACCCTGGAAAACCGCATCAGTATGATCTGTATTTAAAAATTCAGGTGAAAAGTCATCTCCCTCTCAATACAGAACAATAAGTCTCCTGTGTGTCATGAGTAAGTTGCTAGAATCCATATCAAATAGCGAAGTAGTCAACCATCTCAGAAGAAATAACGCTCTTAGTGACACGCAATAGGATTTCCGTTCTGCTAGATCTACAGCAGATGTGCTAAGGGTTATATCTCATAGGATTAGCGAATTTATCAACAAAAGCTTCCTTTCTAGGGCAATTGCTCTTGACATATCAAAGGCCTTCGATAAGGTATGGCATAAAGGCCTACTTCACAAGATTTACAGCAACGGTATAACTGGAAATGTTTTCTCAATCATTAAATCATTTCTCTCTGATAGGCACATAAGAGTAGTGGTTGATGGGCAAAAATCAGAGGCCCGCAGTATTAATGCTGGAGTCCCTCAGGGTACAATCCTGGGCCCAACTCTCTTCCTGATCTACATCAATGATCTCCCAAAACACATACTTTAATCATTCGTTGACATCTATGCTGATGACACGACCATCTACAGCAACACATCAAAAGCTGTAAATGATAAAGTTCTCTCTGATTCTCTCTCCTCTGATCTCGAACGTGTGGTATAATGGGGGAAGAGAGGGCTGGTTATCTTTAACGCATCTAAAACCAAGCTCCTATCTTTACAGCATGAACGCTCTGATCCCCATCTGGCATGAATTGAAATGGATGGCTCTCGTCTAAGGAGGCCCCATGTTTTGACAAGCTCCTGGGTTTGACCTATACTCCTGATCTGAAATGGAACACGTACATCAAGTCTGTTGCCAAGGTCGCTGGAAAAATGGTGGAATCCTTCTACCGCCCCAGAAGATATCTTACTACTGATGCAATTCTCTATCTATATAAAATCCAAGTACGTCCAAGGATGGAGTACTGCTGCTACATCTGGGCAGGAGCTGCTAAAAACAGCCTATACTGCCTTGACAGAGTACAAAATAGATTTCGTGGTTTAGTGGGGGTGCCCTTTTCTCTTCCCTGCAACCTCTCTCCTACAGAAGAGACGTTGCGAGCCTATCTTTGTTTTATTATTATTTTCATTGCAGTTACTCGTCCGAGCTCCAATCTCCGGTCACTCCTCGCCAATCTTTCACAATAAACACCCGTCTAGATGAAACCACTGTCAATAATTTTCCCCACTCTTTATCTGTGCCTAAATCAAAACATAGATTCCATGAACAAAGCTTCTTTCGTAGAACTGTACGCCTGTGGAACTCTCTACCGCTTGCATGTTTCCCACCTGACTTCAACCTGGATGTCTTCAAGTCCAACGTTAACAAATTCCTAATGAACCGCCCCCTTAAGTAATGACACTTTATCAAATCTCGAATGCTAACGAATACTGCAACACTATCCCATTGATTACTGTACACAAAATAACCCTTATCCCCGAGTGGCTTCTGGGCCTTGATAAGTGGTGACTTCCATGTAAAAAGAAAAATAATATTCTTCCTCACTACGAAATTAAATAAACTAAAAAGAATTATATTTGCCGTAAAACCGATGAAGCAAAATCTAATCGTATAATTGATTACAAGGCTTAGTGGTTAAAGTGCCAACTGAGCAATTTAAAGTTCAGTTTTGTGATATTGTTTTTAAACGATTCTACATAAGCCAACATTTGTTTGGAAAACGAAAGAAAACGTTCGCTGAATAGTTTCGTTTTCTTACTTCTCTTTGTTTTTGCTTTGTAATTCTTCTTGTTCTTCTTCTTGTTATTACATTCTTGTTTTTCTTCTTTATTCTTTAGTCTTTATTCTCCTGTTTCTTCTTATTCGAAACTCTCCAGGATTCCACGCCACAAATCAGGTATTATAAGTATTAAATTGAAAGCGAAAACATGTCGAGAGAACCGCAGCTGTGAATCAGACGTCTCATTTCACTCTCCCCAACCCAGAGTAAAATAATTAAAAAAAACAAGAAAGTAAAAAATAAAAAGAAGGCGTTTTATTTTTCGTTGTCTTTAAACAAAAAAAGTAAAGTTTCTCTACAAGCTTTATTTATATTGCACTCTTCTTGTTAGCAAAAATAATAACATTAGCGTCACAACAAAAGTAGAGGAAATTAGAAATCTGTGGGGATCCCAGATTTTGCTCAAAAGAAATAAGAAACAACGTGAAACGTCTTTCTTTGACAAGGAAGGCGGATATTATATTCAAGAGAAAACGAGATGAGAAAAAAATGAATTCCAACTGCGTCCAAAATTTGTCTGGAATTTTGATGATATTTAAATCTATTATGAATGCTAAAAATGATTTGTTGTTTTTCAAATAGGGAATTTCTCAGGGTGTTTTTCTTTCCTTAGTTTCGTTCTGTTCCATTTGTATTTTAGGTGAGGATTTCATTCATATAATTGCCCTGAGACGAAACAATAACACCCTTAAGATTTGTGAAATTGTGTTCTATAAAGAGAACCGAGTTTGCATAGAAATGGTTGAATGACACTAAAAGGTCAGAGATAACCACAGAACTGAAGTCGGAAAACCACATGACCTCTCGATGGCAGTGTGACGGATGAGTTACTAAATAAAATTCAGTAAGTGACACTTTTTGGAGACTGGATTCTATATTCTCAGTGCGGGTGGCGATACTAAGAATACAATTCCGAATTACTCTAGATCTTTACGCAGTCGTGACTAAGGGAACGAGAGCACACTACACCGGTTTAGTAAATAAAGATTTCATTTAAAAAATTCTGTGCATATTCCCGAATTCGGCAATATATAGATGAAGAAGGTAGGTTACCGGCCGAAATCTTTGTAAGAATAACACCCAAGATGAAAGCAGTTCGAAAAATTCTAATAATACAAATATAACCCCTCATCTCATAAAATTAAAAACAGAATATTTGTTTTAATTATTTATATTAAATCAACAATTTGTTTTAACGTGATATATTATTTTATTGCAAAAATGTTCGACAGATTTGTTATGTTGGGCCTTTTGGACATGATCAAAGAGTAGTATATGTGCTATTTTGTGGGGGGGATGTCAAAGTTCTGAACGTTTATTACTAGTTATTTGTTAACTGATATATAGAGAAAGATATACAAAGAGATTGTTCTGAACGGAAAAATAATTATTTAGCTAACTGTTTATGCGAAAAATCTAACAGAGGAATTTAAATTTAGATTGAGAAATATTTTATGAATAAAATATTAGAGATATTTATGTAATAACATAGATTAAGGAACTCAATTTTATGAACTATAGAATTGACCTGGTAGCAAAGAAAGAGTAGATTTTGATATAGACACTAGAAATACAAGTAAGAGACAAAACGAGGGAGCCGTCGACGAAAGAAATTTGACTTTATTCCTCTTGGAAGCAATCGAGTGAACTAAGAGACGATGTAAAGACGAAAGAGAAAAAGCGTTGTAAATCCCCGAGGGAAACATCTGTGAAAATGAGAATAAATGAGGAAAAGCAAAAAAGAAATCACAGTGAATTGTTTTCTTTGCGGTATCAAATAGATGAAAGGGAACCACAACCTAAGGTTAGTAGTCCGTTATCAAACGGACATTGTATTCTTACGGATCATGTTTGTTGAACCCGTCCCAAACTAATGTTACCTTGTCCATGTTACGTTAAATCTGTTTGAATATGTGTAAACACGCACGCACACACAACGAACATGTCTAACCCCTAGACGATACACGAGCATCGGTTTCATACATACGTATAATTATATTGACTAGACGTGCATGAACGCACGTATATACACTCGTTACATATAACCGCATTATACAATGGATTAATCTTTTGTGATATGTAGTGCCTATAATCTATAATATACATTTCACCTGTCCGTTTAAATGTATGTATGTATGTATTATGTATGTCTGCCTAAACTTTCGACAGAGGCGACGGATTTTCACAAAATCAGTATCCTTTTTAAGCTCGACCGTTTGGACGACAAATATCGAAACATTGGCCAAAAACATCAATTTCTTTACCCTCAACTGGGAACATTTCTACAAGGGGAGATATCTTTTTTCGCCGATATTTTCGAAAGTCATACAATCTTTTCGATTGTTTAGGCTTAATTTAAACCTACGTCACTTCCGGTTTGGTGATGGGCGCAATAGCAAAGACATCATGTTTTTCCCGTTCTTTTCCTCCTTCGCCGTACGGGATCGAGCCTGCCTGCCTACTACCACATTTTTTGGGGGTGGGGGGCTCAACACACAGCTCCAAACACCCGGGCGACTCTGGGCACCCAGGCTAAGTACAAATAAAACGAGAGATATTAAACGAGGCTTTCATATTTATAAAATTTAATTAAAACGTTTGAAGATTTTAATGAAGTCATACCTTATAAGTATAATAAGTGACATCTTTCACTTACTAATTAGTTTAGCCGCTTTCATTACATACCATTTAATATGTCAATTTCGATTAGCTACTGTGACCATCATTAAGTAGACTACTTCAGGTAAGATTTTATTAAAAATTTAATGTTCTAAATATAGCAAAATCTTTTCTTGTATAAAATTCGGAAAATTAATGGCGACACTTCATCAGAGAATCTGTGTTAAGAGGCCATCTACATTGAGGGAGTAGGCTCTCACATTGCAACTAAATGTAGTGAGAGAAGCAATCCGTCTATCTTTGTTTTACTCTTAAACACGTACGCAAGTCTCCACCTCTCTGACCTTTGATGTCATTGCTATT
This sequence comes from Euprymna scolopes, assembly GCF_053919585.1. NCBI lineage: Eukaryota > Metazoa > Mollusca > Cephalopoda > Sepiida > Sepiolidae > Euprymna > Euprymna scolopes. The sequence continues at coordinate 43,681,883 of NC_136488.1, forward strand.
ATTACTTTACTAATTTTTTTATATAAACATCGGAATAGAGTGGCATTGTAAGCAAACGATCTAGATATTAGGGTCTATATAAATTAGTGAGCGCAAAAAAGCAACAGTTCTATATTTCCTCTGCTAATTATGAACAAAAGTTGTAAGATGATTCTAACTAATCGTATACAACAGGCCGAAAGATAATGGATAAACCCCATTAAGGGTGCCTCCTCTCTGCTTGTCTGTCTGTCTGTCTCTGTCTCTATCTCTGTCTGTCTGTCTGTTTGTCTGTCTGTCTGTCTGCCTGTCTCTCTCTCTCTCTCTCTCTCTTTCTCTCTGACTGATTGCTGAAAATCAGCTCTACACTGCTATGTATTCTGAGAATGGGGTCGGGAAGGGGCGTGATCCCCCTCTCGCCCAATCGACCAATTAACGAGCGTTACAGCGACTCATGCAGAAGTGAATTGGTCAATCGGACAGACCAGACCGCTTGAAGCAATTCAAGTTTACCTCGAAGACACGCCATGACTGAAGGTGGTGGGTTTAGTCGGGGTCAGCTGGTTAATTCTCTGTTTTGATTATTTCCTTTATCATCAATCGAAACGATATTTCGTTTTTTGCGCCAAGTCAATATATATATATATATATAAATCTATAAAAGTGAAATTGTCTGTCCGTGTGTGACTGTGTGTGTACATTTCCCTACTAAACTACTCTGCCAATTTTGGGTCTACAGACTCGGGAATTAATATAAGCGGTATTGAGATTTGGGAACATTTTTTTAATCGGATTTCGGCCAGAAATTTGGCTGACAAGGAGTCAAAGCTCAACGATTTGACCTTTGAAAACTCTATCAAACTCCTTCGCCACTTTTGGGTCTAAACACTTGAAATTTTAAATGTAGTTTACTTGGACATGGATCAAACTTTATTAATTTGATTTGAGCCCAAAACAATAAATTTTAAGAAACAAAATTACAAAATTACCCACCCAATTTTTGGTCTAAACATTTGAAATTTACATAAAGTGTATTCAGACATAGGGCAAGCTTTTTAACTGTTTTTTTTGGGGGGGAGCTGAAAATTTGGCTGCCAAGGGGTCAAACTTCAAAAGATTTTAGCTTTGCGGTCTCTGGCAAACTACTCAACCAATTTTTGGTCTAAACATTTTAAATTTGATTTAAAGGGTATTAGACATGCGGCAAGCTTCTTAATCAGTTTTTGGACGAAAATTTGCCTGCCAAGAGGTCAAAGTTTAAAGAGTTGACCGAACTCCTCCGCGAATTTTGTGTCTAAACACTTGAAATTTTTAAATGTAAGTTACTTAGACATGGATCACACTTTTTAATTTGATTTGAGCACCCAAAAATAAATTTTAAGGAATTAAAAATAAGGTCAAATTAAAAAGTAATTACCTCTGCGATCTCTACCAACTTTTCTCTAACTAATTAAGGAAGCTTATTATAGAAAAGCATTGCCGTATATATGCACACTTCTTAATATATACATGTGCACATAAAGTTATGAACAGTACATAGGGCCCAAGCAAAGCCGGGCTGAACTGCTTGTAATAATAAAAATAATAAACCGAAATCTTAAAGCTAACCGGATTTTCCGTTTTTGCAATAAATTAGTTATTTAACCTGAACACCTATTATTTATCATTTTTCGCCAATCGATGAGTTCAATTCTATCGCCCCAAATACATACATCAATCGATATCCTAAAACGAAATATCTTTGAGCAAACAATTATTATCTGTCATTTTCGCATGGATATTGCGTCATTTATTATCCAGCCAAACACACACATGGCAGCCCTGATATTTACTACTTGATATATTGCTAATCTAATCAGTGCCCGTGGGAGTTATGGCAATTAGCTTGATCTCAGGGCTGAGTTTTCCGCGATTAGCTACACCACTGAGGCACTTAGAGCTCCACAATTTGCTTCTGAACATTGCGATTCTTCAGAATTAAGGTGGTGCTACGCTATATTATTATGGTAAAAATTTATTTAAAATGTATACCATTAAGAGGAAACCATTGTGCGACAACTTAGACGTTTAATGGGGACTGGTGTGACAAAATCAGGGTTCACGCCGGATGGCACATACTTTCGCCGTGGCACTACGCAAAACACCTGTTGCACTATTATTTTCTGTTTTATAGACACTTCCACTTATTCTTACATTGACAGTTTAGCAGCTGCGTGTGCGAATTTATTTTTACGGGAAAATAGCTGATGCAACCATGATGTAATCTGGAGAACAAGCAGCTGCGATGAAATATTTCTTTGGGTGTGAGCAAAAAACAACAAAAAAAAAACGTTGGATAAAAAAACACAAAATAAAACTCAAGATTTGAGCTGAACAAATATGAGGCATGCGTAAGAAGCCAGCTTTTTTTATTTTAACATTTGTCTTTGCTTTTCCCTCGTTGGACTTTTCATTCATAATATTGGACTTTTCATTCATAATATTGGACTTTTCATTCATAATACTGGACTTTTCATTCAGACGTTATGTGCGATGGACTTTTCATTCATAGTACTGGACTTTTCATTCATAGTGCTGCACTTTTCATTCATAGTACTGGACTTTTCATTCATAGTACTGGACTTTTCATTCATAATACTGGACTTTTCATTCAAGCGTTATGTGCGCTGGACTTTTCATTCATAGTACTGGACTTTTCATTTATAGTGATGGACATTTCATTCATAGTGCGGCACTTTTTATTCATAGTACTGGACTTTTCATTCATAGTACTGGACTTTTCATTCAAGCGTTATGTGCGCTGGACTTTTTATTCATAGTACTGGACTTTTCATTCATAGTGCTGGAGTTTTCATTCATAGTACTAGACTTTTAATTCATAACACTGAATTTTTCATTCATATGTTATGTGCAAAACAATATTGCTTTATAGAATTAACAAGACAGTATTGTCGAAGAACGGTAGCATAATTATTCGTTTTTACAGTAAAAATTTACAATATAAACTTTTAAAACCTTCGCCTATGAACGAAATCAATCTAAAAATTATTTGTACACAAATGGCAACATGTCTCTACCCAATAACCATACCGTTTGCATTAACTATACGGATAAAATATGAACTTTTATATGTATTACCATACATCTACATAATAGTTGAATACTAATGGGGTCAGTGGAAATTTCACAGATGCAGTCTTAATCTGTTACATACTACTGTTATGATTGACAATATTTCCATTCTATGGAAGTCCTACGCGAACGCATACCTCACGATATTATTCCAAGAGTTTTGTTAAAACCAAAACAAAATTTTCACAGTATTTTGGTTCATGTTGTTTTAAGATATGTTTGTTTATTAGAGTTTGTGTTCCAAAGCTGCTTATTAAAAAGTATTGCTTTAAAAAAAGCGGAAAACTCCTCTAAAGCATTAAAAGATACTCACATCTGACAGTATCTGTTATCTCTACAAAGCCACCATTCGTCAATACATAAGATATCGTTGTCACACATAAACTATTCTCTCCTATGTGTACAGGGTCTAAAATAAGTCTCAAATATAATAGGCTTGTGCTGTCAACTATGTCCCTAGCCCTATCTTATCGCCACAAGATTGCATCGCTGTGCTTATTTTACGAGTATGTAAATAACATATGTTCGGATCTACGCGTTACAGCTCTACTCTCTCGACGTAAATACATGAAAAGCAGCAGAATTCCACGCATTCCCTGTAGATGTATATTGATGCCGAGGAGCATTCTACTCTAATGGTGTCATTAATCGAACTGCTAGAGTTTGGGATTCCCTGCTCGTTTCCTATTTCCTTTGCTGTACTGAAATGCATGTTGTAATGTAATATAAACAGGCATATCGCTGCTGAATAGTCTCTTTAGGGTGTCGCTCCGGCCATGACCCTAAATTCACAGCAGCCCACTGCGTCTCAATGGTAATATGCAATGATTGGAGCATATATGAGAGAAACAAAACGAACAAAAAAAAACATAGTAAGAGTTTGTTAAATATATACACACAAAGCACGTGTACTTTCACGACGTATGTACTCCCTATCTAACCCGAAAAACATCCCAATACCACTCTTTCATTACTGAACTCCCTAAATATCGGAAATCCTTCTATTATAATAGTTTCGTCCTATTGACTGTTAGGATTTTGGAAAGACCTCATTTTTGATTGACTCTTCTGACTGACATATCGCAGTTTTAGTCCCCAGTGAGTCCAGTGTAAAGACTTCTTGTCTGGAGTTACACAAAGTACAAAATTAAGTATAAACAATATTAGAAATTGACAAATCATAATACCTACATTTACAAGCCGTTATGTTCCGTGTGCGTTTTATCTTCGAAACGAGCAATAATACAGGTAAATGTAGATTTTTTTATTTTCTAATTATATAATTTCCAAAATGTATAAAGAATAATTATGTAAACGTTTTCTAAAAAAAAAAAGTGATTTTTAAAAGAATAATTCAAACAAACTGTTCTGACGAGTATTCCCATTTTACTGAAATAAAATAAGGAATTATTTTATTTTTATTAAAATCGTTTTTGCTTTGCTTTTTATTTGTAAGTACAAATGATGGCATTTCGCTTTCTCACACTCATTTTCAAACATATCCAATCATTATATATATATATATATATATATATATATATATATACATGTATCATTATATATATATACATGTATATATATACATACATATATATATATATATATATATATATATACGCGAAGGTATAATAAATACGAATGTGTGGTTAAAAGAAACACAATACAACAGAATTTATAACATTTGTAATAAAAAAAGCATCACAAAAATAATTTTCATGGAGACTTAAACTATATTTTACAAAATAGAGTAATCCAATCGATGTAAAACGAAATTATATATCCTAACTCTTATGAAATATAACAGCACTATTAAATGTAGGTTTTGTAATAAATCTACTAACGAAAAGTATTTAATCATTTAACTACCGTTTGTAAAAGAACTTGAATTAAAATTTAAGAAAGAAGGTATTAGAAGCAGTAAAACGGTAGGAAAAAGAAAACTCTCTAGTTTATCCCGCCTTATGTTATCAATTGAAATATGTGGGAAATTTTCAAAGCTTATAAAAACACCCCAAAAATACCAACAAAACAAATCCGTAAAAAAACTCTACAAATAATATTTAATAAAATGATTAAAAAATTGTTTTAATAATTTGGAGATGATCATGAAAGTACATGCAAATAAAATATTTAATTACTGTAATAAATTTGAAGATACGAGGGGCGTGCAATAAGTAATGTCCCTGACCAACTTCCAGTTGTCCGATCTAGCTGAAATTTTGCATATGCTATGATTTATATCTCTACGGGTTATGTGACAAATTACAGCTCTGAACTTATTGTGGTTTCTGTTTTACATGTGTTTGAACTGAGTCAGGTGTGAAATGGAGCCTGTTGAATGTCGAACAGTGATCCAGTTTTTTGTATTTGAAAGGACGCACACCACAGAAGACTTTTGATGAAATGAAAGAAACTTATGGTGATAATGTCCCATTATATGACCTTGTAAAACGCTGGCGTTGTGAATTCAAACATGGCCGGAAGTCTGTAAAAACAGCTCCCAGACATGGTCGCCCCCCCTTCTGCCATGGATGAAGCATCTGTACGTCCAGTTGAGTTTTGGAAGATCGGCACAATACTATTCGCCAAATAGCCCAAGATGTCAAGATTAGTACAGGGTATGTGGAAACTATCATTCATGACCATTTGCATATGCATAAGGTGTCTGCCAGATGGATTCCCAGGTTGCTCACACCATTATTATGATCCAGAGACCAAAGCCCAGTCAATGCAGTGGAAGTACTTGGACTCACCACGTCCAAAGAAAGCAAGGGTGCAACCCTCCGCTGGCAAGGTCATGCTCACAGTTTTCTGGGACAAGGACGGAGTAGTGATGACAGATTTCAAAGGGTACCACATTACAGGAGCCTATTATGCTTCACTTTTGAGGAAATTAAGGGAAGCTATCAAAATTAAGAGGCGGGGCAAGATCAGAAATGGTACCCTTCTGCTGCAGGACAACGCCCCGGTTCACAACTCGCATGTCGCCAGATCAGAAGCACGGGCGTGTGGTTATGAAATCCTCCCCATCCTCCCTACTCTCCTTACCTTGCCCCTCTGACTTTCATCTCTTCGCAGCCATGAAGTTTTTTTTTTAAAGGAAGCGTTTCCCAGATGATGCAGCCTTGATTTCTGAAGTCACGTCGTGGTTGGAGGATCAACCTGGGGTGTTCTACAAAAACCGTCTCTCGTGCTGCATCAAACGATGGGGAAAATGCATAACTCTGGCTGGTTCCTATGTAGAGAAAGACTAATAACTGTGCCAAGTTTCGTTGTTCTACTCCTATGGGTAGTGGGTCAGGGGCATTACTTATTGCACGCCGCTCGTGGATAAAAATATAGCATGAATAAAACTAACAATAAAAATAACAATAGCAATAACAATAACACTAATAGTAATAAAAATAATAATTGGTCCAATGTAAGTATATGTAAAAACAAGCAGGAATGCAGTGAAAAATGCTACAATCATGTTTCTTGAGGGGTGGCTAAGAGTGATAATGTCGACGTACAGTGGTATATGAATATTCAATGTGATAAAGCGATTGAAACAAGGGGAATGCAAGGCAATAATCATTAATACAGCAATACCAGCTGAGTTGAACACAAAAGTAAAGGTAAAGAAGAAGGTCGAAAAGTAAAAATAAATTTTTTACATAGGAGTCACCGCTAATCAAGGCCCGGGAGCCACTTGAGGATAAGGGTTGATGAGTGTTCAGTAATCAATGAGACAATATCGTAGTTATCGTTGGTAGTGGAAATTTGGTAAATGAAATTACTTAAGGGATTTCTCATCAAAAACTTGTTTACGTTGGACTTGAAAACGACCATATTGTAGTCAGCTGAAAAGCAGGGAAACGGAAGAGAGTTTCATAAGCGTGTAGTTTGAAGAAAAAAAGCTTTGTTCGTTGAATTTACGTTTAGGCACAGATAAAAAGTGGGGGAAATTATAGATAGTGGTTTCAACTGTCATGAAAGTTTGGTCAGGGGAGACCATAGACTGGATCTCCGACGAGCACTTACCATGAAAATAACTGTAAAACAGAGACAGGCTCGCGACGTCTCTTCTGTAGGAAAAAGGTTGCAGTAAAGAGAAAATGGCACTCCTACTAGGCTACGAATTCTATTTTGAACTCTGTCAAGGCATAAGAGATTCTAGCAGTTCGTACCCATATGTGGCAATAGTACTCCATTCTTGGATATATATATTGGTAGAAAGTTGAACCGGCAGTGAGATATCTAATGGAACTTAAGAAGGATCCCATCATTTTTCCAGCGACTTGAAAAAAAGATGAAAAGAATGTGGTGGAAGATTTTTGATCACTATAATTGGCATGCCAACAGGGTCAGTTGCTTTACTGGGATGAAAATTTGTGATTAGCCTGGCAACATCACGTACAGATATTTGTATGTCGCATAGCGGGTTTTCTGATACAGCAGGGAATACAGGTGTTTGGCAGCCTTGGTCGTATAGGGTAGAATTAGCTGCAAAGTACTTCACAAATAGTTTGGCTTTGACTGATGCTAATGAGATTACCCCAGGTTCATTGATGATGGTTGGGATAGAGTACACGCTTCTGTTCAGGATCCTGTTTGCTATTTGCTAAAACTGGTGGGAACCAAACCGCTACTCAACGACTTTGGAATTGACAGACTGAGCATACAAGTCTCTCGCAGTTTCTATTGTATTTTGTTTTGTTGTTTTTGTTTTGTTTTTCTTTTTGCAGTGGTTTCTGGCAGTCCTGAAAGCGGCTTTAGTTTCAGTACATTTATTACGTTGGAAACAATGGAAAAAGCGATTTATGTGCGCAATGGCAGCAGCACATTCTGGAGAGAACCACGGCTTGCTGTTAGGTTTTTGCTGGAATTTTGTCTATACCTACAATTACCCATTACGTATGGTCTGATACTATAGAAGACACGCCCTTTTTAAACATGGAACGCAGAGGTAGATCTGATATAAATATACGGAAAATATCCCAGTCAGCCATAGTGTATCGATATACTGTACGATAGAGGGGTACGTCTGAGGACTTATTACATTTTGTTTTTATCTTCATTGATACAACAGAGTGGTCGGAAGATCCCAGTGGAGACAAAATGGAAGATAAACATATGTCAGGGCAAGTTGTGAGAAAGAGGTCTAGGAGACTTGTATACTGGCCTTCAGTGTTGGGAACACGGGTGAGTTTGTGGACTATCTGAGTGAGCTCATAAGCAATGGTGAAACCGTGATAGAACCTTCCCTCATCATCGGTCTCGTTTGAGTGGGTTAATTATCCCACATTATAAACATTGAAGTCACTAGAGACGTGACTGTTAGCTGGAAGATTAGCAGAGAGTACGTGATCAATTTTCTCAGATATGCTTTTAAAGATAACTCTGCTGTTGTGAGGGCGATGGAAAGCAAATTTAAACGCAGTAGTGTGAGCAAGTGCAACCTGTAAGCACATATAGGGTAAGTTGGGATCTTCTCTGGAGATGTGCCTACCACATGAAAAGCCATCCTTAATATATGCACATATTCCATGCCCATGGCAATATTAGGGGTCAGATTTAGAAATTAAGTTAGAGTATCCTTTAATTACGAACTCATTTAGGGAAATAGTCAGTTCACTGCCAGCTTCGCTTAGGAATAATAGGTCTGGTTTAGTCTCCCGTAATTGGGTTTAAACCTCTGGAAGGTTAGAACGTAGACCTCTGATTTTGGAGGAGACATTGTAGTGGGGGTTTTCCTTGGAAGTTGGAGATCTAGGTTTAATCGTGTATTTTTCTGGAAACTTTTCATGGTGGGGTTTTGAGATTCGTGTAATAGATAGAGAGACACGCTTAGAGTAGAACAGAGAGGAAATGTAAGGGAGAAAAAGAAACGAAGAAATATATTTTTTGTAGCACATTATAAAGTAAAGCCGTAACAAATACCCACTAATATGGCATCGAGAAGACCTACCAGAACCTTCTGCATCGCCGAGAATCCATTCACCAAGTGGCAATACAGCAGCCCCGGTACTTTACACCTGCTGATATGACAGCCTCCTTAGTGGTTAATCCAAGGTTCTGGGCCCCTGATTATCAGGCGGATAACATTTACCTCCAACACTCTTATTAGTGACATGGCCACAAGGATAGACATAGAAACAGAAAATTTCCGACAACGTAGGCGACTGTTCACGCAAAATACTGCCAACCTAGAATACAGCATTTTCCTCTCACTTTGTCAGAAACATCACCCATTAAAAATGAGGATTGAGGGACAAGTTATGAGAAGCGAGACTCGCGGAAGCTGCCGATAACGCATTCACAATGCATTGCCCACTCTCTGTTTAAGAATAAAAATGATAATATTAAGTAGTGTACTTAATATAAGTTCAATTGACGTGTTTAAGAGAAAGTATGGCGAGAGATTCATCTCTTACTAACTGAAAATATATAAATTTGTCGAGTCTATTAATGCTATCTTTAAAATCAACTTGTTAGATATAATGGTTACAATTATGGGCGAGAAAAGCTCATATTAAATAAAACAATAAAAAAAGTAATATTTACATTAACAACTGAAATAAAATTAAGTTAATATTAACATTTGAATCTAATAAAAAGATAACAAAATAAATAAATATCGAAACAACTTCTTTGCTAAAAGTTCTCATCTTCAAATGCAAATTACTAAAGGACTTTCAGCTTTAAACACTTCAACGTTCAAAAGTTTTTTTTTTTAATTTAACCGTTGAAAACCTGATCTCTTTAAATCAACTTGGTAGATATAATGGTTTCATTTATAGACGAGAAAGTCTATTAGTAAATAAAACAATAAAAAATATGCATTAAAACTGAAATAAAATTTAGTTAATAGTAACATTTGAATTATTTATTGTGATGCAAGCCCTGGGGACTATGACAAATTAATTTGACAAATGTATTAAGCAAATGTGACTGATGCTTTGTTGGAAATCGTCAGAATGAGAAAAAAGAGATTCCGGTAGTCTATAATCATTTGTTGTGGTCCGCATATCAGCAAAACATCACCAATAATAGTCAGACACAAAATGTGACAACAGAAATAATAATAATAATAATAATAATAATAATAATAATAATAACTAGCGGGACCTCTGGAAATTCCAAAGCGGCGTTTTTCATATGTAATATATTGTTGCTGGGCATTCTGTGGGCGTTCTGTTCAGAATGAATGAAGGCACAATCATATTAGTCTAACCCTTTTATTAAAACCGTGCCGTCCCCTTACTAAAATAATAACTTTGATATATTGTATGGGCTGATTATTTCATTACAAACACACCGGTCAATTAACTCACATTTCATAATTTTTCATAATTATTGAATATGTTTCTATATTCTACAATAACTTGTCATAATTTGAACCCACATTATCGCCTCTCCCATTACTAAAATAATAAATTTGATATATTGCATTGGCTGATTATTTCATAAAAAATACAACCATACATTAACTCACATTTCATCATTTTTCATGATTCTTGGATATGGTACTAATTTCGACAATAATTTTTCATCATTTCAACTCACTATATCGCACACCTTAATAAAATGATACTGTTTGAATAACCATCCATCCCCACACAAACCCTTGCCCTCAGTCATCAACAATGTTTTTTTATAGGCTGCTAACATAACAAGCTGCGGTCTGATGACTCTGCACCACCTGGAACTCCATCGTCCCTCTGTAAGAAAGGCACTCCATACTATTAGGGGCACTCCATCACTATGACGTGCGGAGAAATTTTCAGTAGGCATGTTTTTGTTATGCTAATACCGTTGGAAGACACCAAGACCATTTAGATTGCATTTTTTTCTCCTAAGAAAAGAAAACTTTCTTCCACTTCGCAACGTCTCATGTTTGGTATTCACGACCAAACCTTAAACGGTTCACATTGTGACATGGAAGCAGGTGAGTAATTGGTTTACGGTTTTGTCGTGGATGTCATCTGTTACTGGACTACAATCAACATCTGTGATTGTCTTAATTTGACTATGAGAAAGTCCCCTTTCCTTCAAAACACCCCGTCTGATTCTCCTACTCAATGCAGGAGGAATTTTTGGGTGCCTACGAGTGGATTTTGCTTGTTCATAATTCTCACTGTTCTTTAAAAAATTGCAAATCACAGTTTCATCTTTGAAAACATTGTGTACAATCGCTTCCATGATTGCTACAACATGATCATCTTCAAATCTAATGGCAAACAACATTTGAAATAAGTATCAGAATTCTCAGTCCTTTCAGAAATACTTATATTCACCTGCTAATCCATTAATCTCTCAAATCCTCATTGCGGCTCTAGTGGCTCTTAGCCTTAATAAGTTGTGACTCATTAATTTCAAAACATTTATTGTTTGTTCCACGCGCAAGTCCTTTTTTCTGCCATGTGTGAGACTTTCAAAACAAGCAAGTTCACTGATTTGCTGATAGACATAACAACTAAATGGAATCCAACACCTTGCAAACAGATGTCGATAGCGAAACTAAAAGACGAAATTACAGAAACGAAACAACAAAATAACGAAATAACAAAATAACGAAATAACGAAAGAAAAGGCAAAAAGAAAAAAAAAAACGAAAAACGAAAACTGGATCTTGTTTGGATTCTTTTAATTTTCATTTTCGTTTTTCGACTTCGGTTTCATTTGAAATGCTGTTTTCGTTTTCTTTTTTTCTTCTTCACTATTTATGCAATTATCATACCATCATCTTTTTGTATCAGTATCATGCAATTAGGCTCGAAGCTCATCTGACAATTCTAATAGTCGGAGAGGGAGTAAGCGTTGTATTTCGGCTCTCACTAATTAATGTCTGACCCAAAGATGACTTTACGAACGATGCAGGTGCGAGAGAATTGGGACAGGATTCTAGTTGAAATCGGAAAGTTCCTCGACTGATCTATAGAGAACAAGCATGATGCCTTCGTAGAGATGGGAATAGATTATAAAAATACAATAAATATTTACTTACTTACTATGAAAATTGACCATCTACGCCCGAGACCCGATCAGACATAAGTTAGTAAATTATCACACAAGAGTTGTTATTCGTGAGATACGTCTATTTCAATCTACGCGTTTGGTATTAAACTGCAATTTCAAACTTAAGTTGTACAGCTCTACTGATGCAACAAACATTGTTGAACTTGTCTAAACACAGCTAAACTATTAGTACACACTTTGGTGTGTTAGACAGACGAAATGTTTTTAGAACTTAAGCGGAAAAGAGCCTCAGATATAGGTGATTTTACAATTTCAAAAGTTCACTCAATATCTACAGGGTGGAACTATAAAATTGTCGCCCTAGAAAAGACACTGATTATTTCGGGTTTATATTTTGTTGAAGACCATCTACTAGTTGGCGAGTTGTGTACAAATCCCAAGAAGGATAGACGCCTTTTATCATGTTCAACGAGCGAGATCGGAGATGCGCCCTCGTACAACTCATGCTCTCTACTGATCCAATTTATGACAAGCGGTCGATTACCAGCAACCTCAAAATGCAAATTTGAGCGGTTCAACGCTTCAAGGTACGGCTCAACAAAGTTTCCGGCCACGGTTATAGTCTTTGGTGTGGTCTCAAATGAGGACCACATCATGCCATCTCACATCTTTGAAGTCGGCTTGAAAGTAAACACCAAAGTATAACTGAATATACTGGAGAGTGTGGTGATCCCTTGGTCCAATCAAGTGGCCACTGGTAGAATCTGGGTGTAGCAGGAGCTGATGTCGGCCCACAAATCCAAAGAAACCCAGGTTTGGCTTTAAAAGAAGTGGTACGGCTTTTTATCCTTTCCTTACTGGCTCCCTTCTCCCCCGAACCGAACCCGCCGGCGCTTGTGGAATATTCATGCTCCGAATTCCGGACCTATATCGAGGCGATGTTTGAGGCTGAAGACGGCTACATTGACTAGATATCAGCTCTAGTACATAATAAAGTTACCTGAATTGATTTTGGCAATATTTTTAAAAATAAAGCTGTAACGTTATTATCTGTGCGTCTCCGTAAAATTTTAAAGAAGTTTGCAGAGGTGTACTCCCATTTTCAAGTTTACTCCCAGACGTCATCGAAATGTGCATCCCAGCATTATGCGACGAGTAATATATAACGTTTCCATAGTAAATGATCGTTCGTGCGTTGCAAGGAAAATATTCTATTCGAGTTTATACTGTTAATTCATGTGGCCAGAAAGAAAACAGATTAGATCTAGAGAAGTTAACCTTGAGCCCTGTGGTATAATAAAGTGGAAAATAGTGCATACATAGAAGATCTTTTCTGTTAGGTACAATAAAAAAAAGTCTGTGCATGCTAGCAACAACTGGTAAGGGGTTTAATTCGAACTCGCCGCTTCAGCTGACTCCAACTAGTTTCGCTCTCTTTAAATATACGTGGACCGTAGTCATACCTTATACACAACAACCACAAAATTTGCTACTACACGAGTAGAAGCAATTCCATCCGCACTTATCGATAAACTAGTTAAGTAGCCCAGAGAAAAGCACAACTATTTGACAAAGGAAATTCGTAGCTGCTCAAGTTAGTTGAAAATCATAACCTATATGCAGGTTTAACCTGCTGCATATAAAAATAACCATCAGATAAAACATAAGAATGATCAATAATAGCATAACGAGAAACGCCCCTGACTCATTAAAAGACACTTTAATGTCATAACTGAAGATTCTGACTACAACAAAATACTAATAGAAACCCTCCCAATAAATGTCAGGGCAATATCTATTAGGTGAGTTTCTATCAGTATTTTTTTTTTGGATTTGTAAGCTATTCTTGAGACTTCAAAGATGTAAACGACCAATCGCGGCCATTTTTTATTCGCACGTAACGCTCGACACTACTTCTCTTTCGAACCGAATAAACGTTTTATAATAAGAAACATCATTAAGAACTTCTTCACTTAGGTAGAAAGGTAACTCGTCTTTCTTTTGATGGCATTTATTTCTAATGGATGGATCATTCCACCTCTGCAGTATGTATTTTGCTGTTGATGTAATCCTTTATATGTATAAGAGCCAAGTACGTACTGCCATAGAGAAGTGTTTCCACATTTGTGCAGGAGCTGCTGGGCGCGCTCTATCCTGCCTTGATAGAATTAAAAACCGGCTTTGAAACCTAGTAGACGATGCACTTTTTCCTTCTCCGCAGCAACTTTCCCAGAGATGAGACGTTGCAAATCTGTCTCTGCTCTATCGTTATCTTCGAGGCAAGTGCTCGTCTGAGCTGCAATCTTTCTAAAACGTCCACAATAATCTTTGCCAAACTTTCACAAAGAACACTCAGCTAGGTACAACCATTATCAACAGTTGCCTCACTGTCTATCTAAATCTAAACGCAGATTCCACGAACAGAGCTTCTTTCCCAGAACTTCTGTGGAACGCTGTTCTATTGGTCTTCTTCCCGTCCGACTACAGTATGGTAGCCTTCAAGTCTGATGTAAACAAGTTCTCGTTGACCCGTTCCTATAAATAATAAAATTCTACCAAATTTAAACCATTAACGATTACGACTATCACCTACATTCATTAACTCTTATCCTCTAGTGGCTTCCATGCCCTTATAAGCTGTGACTCGTTTGTAAAAACAATTTTTCGTCTACTGAAAGACAAACCTGAACGAACTAACGAGATCCCATAATCGTTTTGTAAAATATATTGAATATCTTTAAATTCTTCAACGATAGCTTTCTGTCTTGACATGAGAAAACCACCACTCTATACTGAAAACCGTCACTCTATACTGATCTTGACTGAATTAATTTTTTACCCGGAAAATCGTCTCTAACTGGATTTATGCTGCCATTATTATTATTTTTTTTTTGCTTGAGACAACTACATTTTTCTATTACAAGGATGCCATCTATTCTTAAGAGTAGTAACCATTGTTATATAGTTATTATTATTAGTATTAGACGATACCACTTGTGAGCATATGTTACGTGAGTTCTTATTAGTAAAGATACGAGTCTTAGTGAGAGTTCTTGTCTTATTACATATGATGTTGTATCTTTAGAGAGAGAGAGAGAGAGAGAGAGATGTTGTTGTTGTAAGAGAGATTGTTCGTTCATAACTATTCCTATATTTTAAATGTTCATTACTTAGACGTGTAGATATGAAGAAAGCTCTTAGAATGATGAGATAGTGTTCAGCAGTCTTAGTGTAGATATGATGTAGATTCACATTGTGGATATGAAATGGCGAAACGTGTATGTAATGACATTTTATACACAGACATATAATAACAATACAATTTACCTTTTTGTAGAAATCACAAACACAAAGATGAGCTTTATCCAAAACACATGATGAATTTATTTCCTTACGCCCGGTCGTGATTTCCTCATTAAGAACTCAAAGTTTCACATTTTAGTTTCTGAAGTGACGTCTCGCTTCAGACGTCCGCCTGTCTCTGAGTTTTCTCACTGACTGTCTCCCCTGACTATCTCCCCTGACTGTCTCTCTGACTGTCTCGCGACCAACTAACTCCCACTTCCCTTATTGAGAAATCCATGCATCCCGGCCACGTGAGCAAAATTCACGTGTTTCAACATGCGCGACTTTGCACGTTTCCGACATTGATTTCCCAATAACCTATTTTTCTTGTGTTGTTTCCACAAAGGAATTTAACCTACATATCTAATTTATTTAACCAATATTTTATTATCCACATTCTTTTAACAATTGAATAGTTTATTTATTATTTATTTCATCCGAATTAACAATTTACTGGACATTCCATTTAAACCTATTGTTCTTTAAAACTTATATCCAGGGTTCGATTTCTGCTTTCTCTTATTTTCATTTTAACTAATCTCTCTATTTTTATACTTGCATGAACAGGGGACAGCCCTTATCATGTAACACCATGCCCTATTTAGAACCTGTACTAGCATTCAAATACAACAAACATAACAGTACTTTGTTGTTCGTCGTGATCTGTGACGAGGATGTAAAATTTAATTATTATTCACATGGTAAATCTTTTTTGTTTTTTCAACCAAATAGTCGCCTTCTGGCAGCCAACTAATAGTTTTCAGTTAAAAATCGTTTTAACCAATTAAATGAATGCGAATCTCAAGTCCATGATCTCTGATTATGTTTGAGAACAATACTTTTTGCAAGGACTAAAATCATATTTTTTGACAACACCCGCAATCTACCACTGCCACGGAATTCATCTTTGTTTGGTTGAATGAACTTTTTGCTTCGAAAGAAGTTTCTGGGGAATGTAATTCATAGGCGATCCACTGTGACATGTATATTTCCGACCGGAGAGATGACGACGTCCGAGCTTTGCAAAAATTGTCTTTATCCTCACACATTCAACACCTTGTATTCTCAAATCCTCACCTATCTAATACTGACCAGAGATACAGTTGCGTAACTGTGGATATCTAATTAGAACCGATGCATCAATACGATTATGTTGCATATAAATAACAACAAATATATGTTTCATTCGCTTGCACATTTTCGCTACACCGAAGAAATGGTATCATGGTGATCGAACTCAATAAAGTGATTACCAAAGGAGGCTGTAACCTTTGAGAATAGTGTAATCACAACAAAATGGATATTTTACTATTCCAATTCTTGTCAAGAATTCCGCTTATATATATATATATATATATATATATATATATATATATATATATATATATATTATAAATCTGTGTAATATATATAACCATGACGAAACGAAAATATCATATTCCCAAATCACGTCAATTGATAAAGTAATTTTATTTTAAGAAATAAAAATCAAATGTTATGAGAAACCGAAGAGATACTATCTCGCTCGCCATTAAAAAAAACAAAGTCCAAAAACAAAAAGATAAAAAGTACACAATAATTCAAACTAGCAAAATTTCTGTTGTAAGGCCTACGAATTCCCATTAATCGTTTGAAATATTTTTTAATTTTTGTTTTATAAAATAGGGGTCATTCTGGACAAAACCCTTTACTACTCCTAAAAAACGTAGAAGTTCATGCTGGGCGAATGCTTTCGTGAAGACAGAACGCATAATGTCTTGTCTCCCCTCCAGAAAAGAACATGTAAAGCCTGAAAAAATATATCATGACGGATTAATATATGCTACACCGAATTAAATAAACATATAGTGTTTTAATGTTAATATAGGAGTGATGGGTCAAAAGTAATACCTCCTATTTTTATTCTGTTCAAGTGGATCAGAAGGAATTGCAAATTTCATTACTATTATATTATTATTATGCAGTCATAATCTTAAAGTTTGATCTCTCTGTTACAGATATTGACACTGAGACTCTAAGAAAGCAGACGCTGTCATAGACATAACTTAGAAGCAGAGATGCGTCATTGAAATTCTGGCAAAATTGCATTTAAAATGGCTGTGACTAGATAAAACAATAAATTGTGAAATCCAAAAAAGATCGCGTATTTTTTAGTTAAAAATAAGGAATTTTACTTTTGGAATGACACTTGTATGACGAAGCGTGCTCCAGACGCACATGCACAACCATAGTTGATCGCTTACAAAATTGCATTGAAGAATAGTATAAAAAACCCGGAGCAAAAAAGGTCGCTCGTTTTAATGTTATCAATCTCGTTATCGTAGCCTTTCTTTTTTTATCATTAAAAAATATAGAAGGCTTTACTTTTGGAAAAAACCTTCGTTGTTAGGATAAGCGGAAAATCTTTTCGCAGTTAATCATTTAACTCACATTAAGACTTCAAGTGACGACACGTTGCAGTGTTCAGAGGAAACGCCAAACTGAAAATTGAGAGAAAACCATAGTCGCTATTTTTTTATAAACAAAGAGAACAGAGAAAACATAATTTCCTTTTAAACATAACATAAACATGCCCCTTTAATTAAGAAAAGGTGTGTTTGTAAACTTGAGTTATTGTTCTTCCTTTACTAGTCTTTTTCTAGACTTGTTCATGTAGCGAATAAGTTATATTTTGACGTGCAGGATAAAATTTGGTATAACACAAGAAGCATTAAAACTCGAACTTTTTCTGCTAAAACATGAGTTGAGTAAAAAAAAAATTGATGTTATGCCGAAACATTTTAATCTTAATAGTTTATGTGACTGGAATAGAAATTAACCCCGAATAAAATGCATATATTTAGAGCAGTGTTGATCATATTAAAGTGGCGTCTGGTTTTTTTTTTGTTTGTTTTTTGTTTCTTACAAGGTGGTCACCACTTATCAAGGCCCGGAAGCCACTCAGGGATAAGGGTTATTGTAAGTACAGTACGTTAGTTGGATATTTAAAGAGTCTACTTAAGGTGAGGTTCATCAGGAATTTGTTTACGTTGGATTTGAAGACATCCAAGTTATAGTCCGGAGGGAAGCAGGCAGACAGAACAGAGTTCCACCGGGGTGCAGTTCTGTTATTGTTATAATAGAGAGAGCGAGAAATGTAAAAAAAAAAGAATTAAAAAAATTAAGTTAAAGAGAAAATTCAATTTTATTGATTTGTATTTGAACTGAAATTCGTTTTTGTTTCAGACTGTATATTTATAATTTTTCAGAAAAAAAAAATTGAGCTGTTATTATGTGGTCGGAAATATCTCGTAAATACAAGCACGTGCTTGACAATGAATCTATTTGTGAAAACATTCCTTCGCATTTTTGTTGAGATCAAAGTGTAGTGTCTGTTGTACACATTCTAACCCCATTTGACGTTTTTGTAATGATGGGACTTTCCATGTAAATTATCTCCCTTGAACATGAAACTCTAAATACTTTTTCAAACACTAACATTTATTTAGGAAAAGGCTTAAATTAATTTTATTAACAACTAGACTACCCGTGACCCGTTGGGCCTGTAGCTATGGAATTAATGTATGAACGTGACACTTGTGACGTAAAGAAAATAGTTTTTTTTGTGATATAACAGACACATTTTTATGAAAGTATATTAAAATGAAAAGAGAATATAAATAGATATATATGAGTCGTTCTGTTTATAATTGTGTATTTTTTGGAAAACAAACTTACAGCCATTGATCTATAAGTGGTTTGCCATACTTATAGGTAAATGTGCACTATTCAAATTTTGATATATCGTTTAATTTAAACGGGGGAAAACAATTGGCAAACTGAAAACGCACATGTTGTAAAATGTTCTTATGGTTGTCAAAGGTTAAAGTAGATTTATTTATAAGAAAATTGCGTTAAAATAACTTAAACGTAATACGGAAATGAACGATGTAAAAAAAATGCAGAAAGTATTAACAATTGCTTATTTAGATAATTTAAACGCGAAAAAAAAAACAAAAAAAAACAATTGGGGTGCTGAAAACGTACACAGTAAAACAATACGTTGTCAACGGGTCAAAGTTGATTTATTTGTAAGAAAATTGCGACAGTATAGTTGTAATAAAAAATAGTTGCAAAACATCCTCACCCTTCCCATGTTAAATAATAATTTCTAAATAATAACGTTAATATTTCAGTGCGCAGGTAAAAATCTGCAAAAGAAGCGATTTGTTTTTATTTATTTACGATGTAATGGGTTAATGTTTATGTGCGCATGCGCAACCGGATGTCGTAAACCGGAAAGTGGGTTACATCACTCGTTACAAGGTCATCTGAGTTTTATAATTATATAGATTATGGTAATAAAACTATCGCCAAAAACGATTGCGTACTTAGCAATACAGATGAACAATAGATATTACAAAATATAAACTTATAAACTTTAACTAATACATATGTAAATGAACAATATGTTGTTCTGTTTCAGGGAGTTTGCAGATTACTACGGTATTTTAAAATGTTCTGACATTATTAGAATTAAATAAGCATAAATTGTTTGGATCTTAATATAGTTAAGAAAGACGGAAGCTTCTTTTGTATTTATCTGTTCAGAAGATACTTTGCTTTTCTAGACAAGGCGTGAAGCCATTTGATGTAAGGAGCTGAAAAAAATTATACTTCAAGATCAAAAATATGCAAAGGATCTAGAAAAGCCAATCATTCCCTATTTTTCAGAAACATCGCTCCTGGACTGTGAGGACTAAAGGATAAAAGTTACGCAGTTGCCGAAAGTACACCCTAGATTCACTTTTTAATCTTCTTAAAAGTGATTTTCAGTTGTTTATCTGTTGAATAAATAAAACATAGTATCTTGATATATTCTTTTTGGGCAAAGTATTGTATCTTATCTGATGCACCTGTTCACCTTTTTGTCCTCGCTCATTGAAAGCTGTGACTGGAATAGTTTTCGTCCTTGCTTAGAATGTCAATTTGGGGGAACTGAATTTTCCCCATGGTATAAAAAGGACCTTATATGCAAATCTGTCCTCCTGAATAAACAAACAAATGGGACATTGAAAACAAAATTCAATTCATAATGAGTTATTTGCTTTCTAAGAATTCATTTTGCATTGGGTAAAATTTTATCCATATCTGTCATTAGTCTCTTACTCTTTGAAAGCGTCTAAAAATAGTCTCCAATCTCATAGTTCTCGAACTACTAATTAAACTCCACTCTTTGTCATATCAGCGCAATGTTGTATCACTATGGCTATTTTATAGATATTTTCTGAAAATGTGATTTGACAAACTCATCGTATCGATGCCCTAACTACGTACTATTTCTGATTAAACCAGCAAAAAGCAAAATTCCATCTCTGTAATTATGCGGTCTCACGCATCCGTTGTACTCTAATACTTTCTTTCCTCGGACCGCTACACCTTAGAATTCCTTTCACTTCCGGTTTCCCTGACTGTACAAACATTCAGAAGGTAAAATGTAATTTGAACTGACATCTAGTTGCTCATATCCCTTCATATTTCCTTGTGTTCCAAATGGTACTACCTTACGTCTCTGTGGCATCGTTTGGGATGATTAAGAGTTAAAAAAAAAAAAAAACTTATTCAAGCAATACGCGACATGAAATAATCAAGAATTAGTTTTTGGAATTTTTCTAAAATCTGGAAGTCTCATTATTTTAAAATAAAGCGAACAAACGAAGATAAATGCGATAGATGCGTATTATTATATATATTAATCTATCGTCGATGAATTCCACCATTAACGTTGCCTTCAGTCATTAAATGAAGGTTAGGAAAGTAGAATGATTACCATGCAAATCGTCCGGGAAGAAAAACAATATGGCCGACTGACAAAAAAAAAAAAAAAAGCACAGATTAAGGAAGAGATACTAATTTACGATTGCTCCTAAATTTTTTTTCGTGTTTTTTTTTTTTCGTGTTTTTATTTTTGTCTTTTGTAAGTGGTGAATAATTTTGTCGGTTTCGTGAGCGTAATTTATTTTCACACTGGTTTCGCTACTCGTTTATCCGATCTTTCATCTGTTCGTCTTCATGCTTATTTTATGTTTGTCGATTTGACTCATCGCCGAAATAATGTTTCCGTCGGGCTTTCCATCTTTATAATAAAAGTCATTTTAGATTTACAGAATTAGGGATCTGACTCACCATTAATGGGGATGAGCTTTTGCACGCCCGCATGCACCCCCACATATATATATGTATATATATACATATATATATATATATATGTGTGTGTGTGTGTGTGTGTGTGTGTATGTGTGTGTATGTGCGTGCGTGTGTCTTGTAGTTCCTGATTGCTTGTTGATTATTTTGTTCGCAAACTCCTAAGATTTTTTAAAGAATCTAACAACCATATAAAGGCTGATATTACAATAGCCAGCTTACTTTTAAATTAAGTGAGTCTTCTGTAACCATGTTCCACACACAATATAATAATCTCTCTCTTACTCTCTCTCTCTCTCTATATATATATATATATATATACATATATATATATAATATATATACATATATATATAATATATATATATATATAATATATATATATATATATATATATATATATATATATATATATATATATATATATATATATATTATACAGGGTGTCCAAAAATCCTCTGAAGGATTTTGAACATAACTGGAGTCTTTACTTTTTAGGTTATCGTTCTGTGATTTTAACACAGACTAGACACTGGGAAATATAAAAACAAAATGCGAAATTCAAACGATCTTCCCAAAACATTATTCATGGCCGATTGCATATATCCCCAGGAGAAAGAAGTTGGAGCTAGTAAAATCTGTTTTGAAAAGAGCACACATATGCGAAGGTGAAAATGGGCAACATTTAAAAGACATTATTTTTTTTTAGATAAAGATTGTTTGAATTTATTATTTATTTTTATCAAATTTCCCACTATCTTAGTCAGCTTGTATTAAAATTACGGAAAGATATCCTCAGAAATAAGGAATCTATTAAAGTTAAAAACCCTTCAGTAACTTTTTGGATACCCTGTAATAGCAGGGAGACCTGACGTTTCCAGGGACGATCAACGAATGTTTCACACTCCCATTATCTATTGTCATCGAAATCGGTAAAATCGAATTTTTAAATCAAATCGATTGATTGCCTGCTTTACTCGGGAACAGATCGCGGTGTACTGGAAGGAAGCTTCACATGCTTCCCCGCGGTGCCTTACTCCATTATAAATAGCAGTCTACATTTCACTCTTGATTTTATTAAATCATTTTTGATGTATAATGGCTTGAATTAAGGTTTATAATAAAAAAAGTTAAGTATTAGTGTGCAAATGTGTGCTTTACAGAGAACTATTCATTTCGAACGCAGCCTTTTTCTATCAGAGAACCTGCCGTTTATTTCATATCTCGGTCCTTCCGGATTCTGTGGTAATAAAACTTCTCAATTGCACTTGTGATGTTTGGCTGTGTAAGGTGTTAACTTTGGTCAAAATCGTCTGCTCCTTCTTTCATCGTATAATGTAGATTATCGATATTTATCCAATACATATACAAAAACATATCTAGAACACTGGTAGGCACATAAAGTACCTTTGTGTAAAATTTAATAAAAATCAGCCTAGCCGTTTTAAAGTACATAGGGGACGCACTCACACACAGATACATACACAGACAAAGTTCTTTTGATATAACAATATATATTATATGTTATAATTATCAAATATATATTATTTGGCTGTGGATATATATTTTATTTTCACCTCCAAACAAGGCACAGTACCACTTTGATGAGGGGGCTACTATAAAGGGCACAAGTTGCAGGGATACTATGCAAAGAGTTCAGCAGCGAGATGTCCATTCACATTACACTTGAACTTCTGCATGCCAGTACAATTGGCAAAGCAGGAACCCGGAAGGAAGTTCAAAATTCTAGCAGTTCTGAGGAAGAAACTACCAGAGTAGAAGGCATCTAGGGATCTCTACTGTGTAAGGGTGGGATATTGCTGATTGTCGGGGGTATTTACGTCTAAATAGAGAACTAAGTTTAAGTACATTGTTTACGTTAACTAAAAACTAATATTTTTTTAAACGTGCTCAATACGTGGGTAGAGCTTATATATAAATAATCATATAAACATAGTAAGAAGTTTACACAAATCGATCAATGGGAGAGAGTGGACGAATAAGTTGTTCATCCAAACATGCAAATAGTCAGGAAATCCCATCATACTTGATATATATATATATGTATATATATATATATATATATATATATATATATATATATATATATATATATATATATAAATATATATATACACACACACATATATATATATTTATATATATATTTATATATACAGTGATGATCATATTTATTGGCATGGTAAAATAAAAGTTAAATTTTGTCTAATAAATTCTAAAAAAGGGATTAAATTAAAGAAAATAACAAAGTATATTATGTATTTTTAACTGGCCTTTCCGATGCAGCAATCGGATTTTAGAAAAAATAAATAACAAAGGAACAACAAACATAATTGCAAAAAATCCTTGTTCAAAATTATTGGCACGATTTATTTAATAATCAATTGTATAGCCTTTGGCCTTGATTACCTTCCTCAGTCGCTTTTCATAGTTTACAACCAAGTTGTTGCACTCTTCTGCAGTAATTTTAGCCCACTCTTCCTGACAATAATCCTCCAATTGAATAAGATTCTTAGGCTTCCTTTGCATTACCCTCAATTTTAATGTTCTCCATAAATTTTCAATTGGATTAAGGTCTGAGCTTTGTGATGGCCACTCCAAAACATTAATATGATTGTCCTAAAGCCATTTCTTAGTCAGTTTAGCCGAATGCTTTGGGTCATTATCTTGCATGAACCACCAACGACGACCAAGTGAGAGCTCTTTAGCAGAGTCTTTCAGGTTTTCATCCAATATTTTAACATAATCTTCCTTTTTTGTGCTACCTGTGACCTTAACAAGTCGCCCTGGTCCAGAGGCAGCAAAGGATCCCCAAAACATCAAACTGCCTCCACCGTGCTTCACTGTGGGTATGGTGTTCTTAGGCAGGAAAGCTTCGCCAGATTTTCTGTAAATATAAGACACTTTATTATGGCCAAATAACTCTATTTTCGTTTCGTCAGTCCATAGAACACGTTTCCAGAATGCAACATCTTTTTCAATATGACGTTTTGCAAAGGCTAGCCTTGCTTTCAGGTGCATAGGCTTCAATAAGGGAGTCTTTCTCGGACGACATGCTTTTAAACCAGCTCTCTTCAAAACTCTACCAACTGTATGTCGAGATACATTCACTCCAGAGGTGCTCTGTTCATCAACAATCTTCCCAACAGAGATCCTTGGGTTTTGTTTTACTTGTCGAACAATTTTCCGTTCATCTCTTGGGGAAAGAATCCTTTTTCTCCCTCTACCCTCTAAACTCATAACGTGGCCTTGCGATTTGAACTTGTTCATTATGGCTCTAACAGTGGATTTGGGAAGGTTTAGCTTCTTTGAAATCTTATCATAGCCCTCCCCATTGGTATGGCATGCTACAACAAGCTTCCTGACGTCTTCGCTGTGTTCTTTAGTTTTAACCATGGCGATTGAAAATTATAATTTAGTCACTTATAATAGTTTAAATAAATCGCTATCTAAAAATTATCTGAAAAAAATTATTCACTGAATTAGCGTTAAACAAGCATAATATGGCTATAAAAAAGTTCAGAAAGCACGTAAACCGGAAATTGATTGATATTATACTGATACTAAAAGAAAAACAAAGCCGTGCCAATAATTTTGAACAAGGGTTTTTTGCAATTATGTTTGTTGTTCCTTTGTTATTTATTTTTTCTAAAATCCGATTGCTGCATCGGAAAGGCCAGTTAAAAATACATGATATACTTTGTTATTTTCTTTAATTTAATCCCTTTTTTAGAATTTATTAGACAAAATTTAACTTTTATTTTACCGTGCCAATAAATATGATCATCACTGTATATATATAGAGAGAGAGGGAGAGAGAGAGGGAGAGAGAGAGAAATAAAAGGAGACAAATCGAGTAATGTGTTCATCAACGTTTCATCTTCATTTCGAGACTTCCTCCTCTGGAAGTCTCGAAATAAAGACTAAACGTTGATAAACATATAACTAGGTGTGTTCCTTTTTATTTCTCTATTTTGTCGGAATAATATTTTTTATATTTATATATATATATATGTGTGTGTATATATATATATATATATATATATATGTATATATATATATATATACACACAAAAGTGAAAATGTTTCTGCCTGTGTGTGTCTGCGTGTGTACATTTCCCTACCAAATAACTCTGTCAATTTTCAGTCTAGAGACTCGAGATTTGACATTAGAGTATTGAGATTTGGAAGCAATCTTAGTAATCGATTTTCGTACAGAAATTTGACTCTCAAGGCGTCAAAGTTCAACGATTTGACATTTGAAAACTCTACCAAACTCCTCCGCCAATTTTAGGTCTTAACTCTTGAAAATTAAAATGTAGGTTACTTGGATATGGATAAAACTTTTTGACTTGATTTAAGCTCAAAACAAAACCGTTAAGGGGTCAAAATTAGGGTAAAAGTATTTAAAAATGTGACTCCTCAGCTAATTTTTGGTCGAAACATTTGGAATTTTGCATAAAATGTATTCAGACATAAGACAAACTTTTTAATCATTTTCGGGCGAAGATTTCGCTATCAAGGGGTCAAAGTTCAAAAGAATTAACCTTTGCGGTCTCTAACAAACTATTCAGCAAATGTTTGGTCTAAACATTGGAAATTTTACATAATCGTATTCAGACATGCAACAAACTTTTTAATCAGTTTTTAAGCGAAAATTTGTCAGCCAAGAAAAAGTTGAAAGAGTTTACCTTTGCAGACTCTACAAAAATCCTTCATTAATTTTGGGTCGAAACACTTGAAACTTTAGATGCAGGTTACCTGGACATGAGTCAAGCTTTTTAATATATATATATATATATATATATATATATATATATATATATATATATATATATATATATATATATATATATTTATATATATATATATATATGCACATAAAGTTATGCACAGAACATAGGGCCCAAGCAAGCTAGACTGAACAGCTAGTATATATATATATATATATATATATATATATATGTGTGTGTGTGTGTGTGTGTGTGTGTGTGTGTGTGTGTGTGTGTCTTCGAGAGTACGCTATCGCTTTGTAATGGTCATTCAAGAGATTAAAATTAAATAAGTTTGTAGGAAACTCGAGAAAAATATTTTGAATATATTCATTTGAATAGATTAATATTTTGATAAATAATAATTTACCTTTTCAATAATACCGTAAAGAAATGAAGTGAAAAGAAAAATAAGCTCGCTTTAGTAGTACCACCTGCATGTTAGATGTTTTTTTACTTACAAATTCGAAATGGATAAATTATTTTACAAAATTAAGTTAATACTCTTATTACTGAAAAAAAAAAAAAACGAAAATCGGAGCGAAATAATTATATTTAGAGGTAAATAGAGTTAAACTATAAAACGTGAACGAAAGAGATAGGTTGGTTAATCCTTGTCTTTGGACATGTGTTGTTGGTACATATTTCTATTTAGCTAGCAAACAGATATTAGTTTTTTTAATTACCTCCCTTGAAAATTCAGTACGTCATCTAAATTATTTGCAGTTCACACGAACAAAACTCGTGCAAATGGGTAAGAATTAAGATTTAAATTGAATTTTAAACATGACTATATTTTAGATTATTTTACATCATTCCCTGCTGCCAATATATTTCCATCTGAACAAGAAACATTAGAATAATGTTAAAATTCGATTAAATTCCTGAAATCATTAGGACCGATTTTGTTAACGTGAAATAAAATGAAAAGATCTAACCGTTATATAGAAATGCAAGAGGATTATAAAAAAAAACGAATCGGTTTAAATATAGAATAATTTAAAATAGAAAGAAAAATGTATACAGGGTGACCCAAAAAACAGAGGACATTCAATAGTTTTTCTGAGCATCTTACAGTCAACGGAGAAAAAAAGGCCAAAGATCCTAGTATTTTCATGTGATGTTTTGAATATAATAAACTAGTTATGACCAACGTTTCATTTCATTCGGACAAGCCATTAAGAAACGGGATTAGAGTTGGAACGCATTTTTCGGGGTCAACCTGTATATTTGCGTCGTTCACATATTCCTGGTAATTTCGGTGCATCTTTTTCCACTTTATCCTCTGAATATCTAATATCAAGTTAAACTCGATGCATCCATAAATATACAACCATTCTCTTACGTGCCGTTTCTTTTAAAAAACAAAACAGTCATTATATTTGCAACAGGCAAAATACTATTATCCATTTTTCAATCTGCATAATTGTTTTCAGAATTGTTTCGAATAATAATTATGTATTATTTATCCAGATTGAAAAAGTGTTATATTTTCCATTAAGAGAATATTTTAAATGACATATACCATTTAAAATATATTTGTAGTTGATTATTTCGAAAATTGACACATACTTTACAATGAGCAAAATATTTTCTACGGAAAGTTCTTACACGAGCTCACTTCTGTTTCGTTTTGTTTTAATTGAATTTTACGAAAATATTTTTTTTAAAAAGTAACTATATATATATATATATATATATATATATATATATATATATATATATATATATATATATATATATATATATATATATATATATATATATATATATGGAGGGCTACCAAATTGGTTAAAGGGAAAATTATTCCCAACTCGCATTTTGGTAAATATGCATTTTCTTAAATAATTGAATTCATTCAAAACGTATCACAAAAACAAAAACAAACAATATATATATATATATATATATATATATATTTGTGTATATATATATGCATTTATATGCATATATATATACCCATATATATACATATATATATATACATATATATACACATATATATGCATATATATATATATATATGTATATATATATATATATATATATAACATTTTCGGGGGCGTACAGAATTTTATACCGGCTCATACTGATAAAAAAGCAGAATGAATTTAAAAAAAAAAAATGAAAATAAAGATTAGCTAAAGGTAAGGAACAGAACCTGGTTAGCTAACCTTTCATTTTTTAATTTTTTAAATTCATTATGTTTTTTGGTCTGTATTTAGCCCTTATATATAACTACTTCATTTACTCACATAAAATTAATATACGAAAGTATAAATTTATGCGTTAACTTTAAGTATTTACTTAAAAAATTATTAGAAATATATATATGTATGTATGTGTGTGTGTTAATAATCTTCGATCTCATTTCACAGTATATATATATATATATATATATATATATATATATATATATATATATATTTGTGTGTGTATATATATATGCTCGTATATATACATACACATTTGCATATATATGTAAATGCGTTTGTGTCCGTGTGTAGTATTCTCACTACTTACCTCTTTCTCCATCTAACATCTCTTCACCTTCTTTTCTAATATACTCCACCCACCACTCACCTACATTCTCCACCACTCATCTTCAGCTTATATATTCTTCACTTTCCTGGATTATTATCAACGATTTACTGTATAAAACGCTTCGTTTTCTGTGTAGTAAAACTTGTTTACATGATATTATTCTATTCGAAAGAATTGACTGTAATATTTTGTGTCCTAATTTTTAATAATATATATATATTCCATTTGTTTTTAGAAAAAACAGTAATGTGTTGCTACACAGCCCTGAGCAAGTTTCGGTCTTCTAGTAATAACGCTTTATCAACAACGCTTATATAAGCGTTGTTGCCTGAAGAGGTCTCTAGTTACTAAATACTATAAGACCGAACATGCTCATGACTGTGTAGCAACAAATTACTGCTTATGTAAAGAAAAAATTGAAAGTGTAACTTGCTCTACTTGGTTGTAAAAAAAACAACCGAGATGAGAATATTAGTCCAAAAAATACAAAAAATAATTATAAATCCTCATCTCAAAAAATGTACATAATTTATAACTTGCTCACGTGTAGAGACCTAGACAATCTATGCAGATTATGCTTTCATGGAAAATTTGCTATTTTATAATTTAAAGAACCCCATCATCTATTAAAATCTAGGAGAGAAATGGCGAACAACTGTGTACACAGGATAAACTTTACTCTAGGATAGCGATAAACTTTTTTTTTAAAAATGACAATAAGAATAGAAAATAAATAAATAAAATAAACATACATATAGATAGATAATCATATATATATATATACACTAGCAAAAGTACCCGTCGTTGACTCTGGTTTACGAAAGTATGATAGGTTATGAAAAGGAAGGGTTGTAAAGAGATAGCTTCGAATTTGGGGGTACCAAAACCAAAGCAAAATATGATGAAAGTAAAAATAAAATAGATAACCCCATATTAATTATACCATACCTGTTAACACTGAAACACTTATCACAATGTTCTGTGGATCTATATTAAAAAACATTCTTAAACTTTGTGACATATTTACATTCAATGGAGGCCAGGCGCGAACGAACACCCCATAATTTTATTATACTATATTTCTTCAAACTGAAACATAATTATCAAAGGATACATACGCAGATAGATATGAAAAGTCTTTATTAATCTTTGTACCTATTTCGATTCTATGGAGGCCAAGTACAAACGCAGACCCCACAATTTTATTATACCATCCCTATTTAAGTAAAAACATACGTATCAAAGTATTTTTATGTACATCTATATCAAAAACACTTGTAAACATTTTTTTAATCTTTAAATTTTTTATTTCCAAAATTTGTGGACCAGTCGCGTACGAAGACCCCACAATTTTAATGAATAATCATTATGCCAGATCAACCATACCCATTCCTGTGTCTCGATACATCTTCTCTTATTATATGTGATCAGTTTTCTATAATAGTTAATATAGGAGCCTATTCGTGACCAGACACACAGACAGACGTTCAGCTTTATATTATAGATATTATTACATTTTCACGCCAAACAAGGCACATTGCCACTTTTGTGTAGGGGGCTACTATCAGGGGCAACAACTACTGGAGTACTTTGTAGGGATTTGGGCACCAAGATGTTGGTTCACATTACACTTGAACTTCTGCACGTCAGTAGAGTTGGGGAAGCAGGGACCTGGAATGGAATTACAAAGTCTAGCGGTTCTGGGGAAGAAACTAGTGGAGTAAAAATATCTTTTCCATCTAGGGATCTCTACTGTGTGGGAGGGATTTAGCTGCCTGTCAGGTTTGTCGAGAGTGTTTACGTCGTGGGGGGCACAAGTGCTTGCAGTTCGTCAGAGCATTCTCCATTATAATACTTGTAGAACAGGCAGAGGGATGCAATATTTCGTCGATGGGACGGAGGCTGAAGCTTAGATGACCGTTCAGGGCCTATCAGATTGGCGACTCTCCTTTAAACCTTGTCTAGGAGCGAGAGACTAGTAGCAGATGCAGCCACCCAAGTATGACAGCAATACTCCATACCTGGACGAATGGTGGCCTTATAGACGTATAGGATACTTTCGGGTGTTAGTAGTTTTCTAGCACGGTAAAGAGAACCTACCTTCTTCGCAGCGGCCCTGCCAATGTTTTCAATGTAATTGTTCCAACTCATCTTTCCAGTGAACGTTAGGCCAAGGAGTTTGAAAGATGTACTCTCAGATAAAGACTCGTTGGCCATTGCTATTGGTGGTAGAGAAGGTTTCTTGTAATTATTGAAGGAAACTAGTTTACTCTTGGCGGCATTGAACGTGACCATCCATTTTTGTCTCGATTCCACTACAGATTGGATGTAATCCTCTAGTGTTTCTGCCATTTCTTTAGATATGTGTTCATTTGTTTTCCTGTCGTGCCTGTTATAGAGTGTGGTGTCATCAGCATATATACCCATCTCAGAGGCAATTTTGTAGGGGAGGTCATTTATGAATATTAGGAACAATAGAGGTCGAGGAATAGACCCTTGGGGCACTCCCGCATTTATATCATATTGTTTAGATGTACGACTGTCGAGGACAACCTGGGTTTTTCTTTTATCTAAGAAGGATTTAATTATGTTAAGTATTCTACCAGTGATACCGTATGATCTAATTTTTCTGAGGGGACTCTCATGCCATACCCTGTCAAAAGCCTTAGATATACCTAGAGCTACCACTCTGCCCTCCCCCGCCTTGTCCACTGAATGGTATATACGTTCAAAGATTACAGTTAGGATGTCTGCTGTGGAACGGGCTTGTCTAAATCCATATTGTTGGTCAGTCAAAAGTTTAGCATCTGTAAGGTGATGGACTAGAGCATGGTTAATTAAGGTCTAAAATATTTTGGCAAAAAGTGGAAGGAGGCTAATGGGGCGATAATTTAATGAGTCAGTTCTTTCGCCAGAATTCTTGGAACAGTTTTCCAACAGCCCGGAAAGCAAGCTTCATTAGGGCATTTGTTGTAGAGTTTGGAGAAAACTGGAGCTACTTCGTCTGAGCGCTGTTTTAATAATCGAGTGCACATGCTTTTGAAGTGTCAAGATTTTTTATAACATGCACCTGAGCAGGGCTGATTTTCAGATCGTCTTGCGTAGCGTCTGTCCGTATAGGAAAGTAAGGTAGGGGGTAGTTGAGATGGTCCAGTGTTGAGTGTGAGGAAAACGGACTGGCAAGCATGTTAGCCTTCTCGGTTGCTGAGCAAATAACCTCGGGATTGTTGGTTAGTGGGGGAATTTTTGATTGCCCATTATTTACTACACTGTTGTAGATTGCGCAAGTCGAAGTAAACCATTGGGGAGAGTGGGGCTTGCTATAAAATTTCCGCATGGGAACATGTGCTTCAATTGCTTTTTGAACCATTCAGTGGTCTCAATTGCGCACTGTTCAGCAGGAAGAGAAAAATATTTCCCCATGGAGCATCTCTGATAAGATCTCCCAGTCAGCCTTTTTATAATATCTCGTTTTATTTTTAGCACTGGCTCTTCAGTTTTGGGTCTAGAGTTTAGGGCGATTTCAACCATTATCACTGCATGATGAGCGTTCTCAAGTGGGCTGTCGGCATTCGTTATACAATCATCGGGAACCGTGGTCAAAAACAGATCTTGAAGTGATGCGTGTTGTTCTTGCTGGTCAGGGAAACCGGTTGGAAACGTAACCATTTGTGATAGGGCGTGAGACATAGAGAAGCTATGTGTTGTGCTGCCCACTGCGTCTGTGGAAGTAGAGAATCTAAGCCAGTTTTTGTGGTGGACATTAAAGTCGCCAAATACATGTACTTGTGCGCTAGTGTCGAGGAGGAGTGCTGTGTCTATGCTGCCAGAGACTTTGTTTATTATGGTGCATTCCTGGGTCGGGGGAGAGCGGTAGAGAAAATAAAATTAGCTAATGTTATGTTGCATGTTTAGTCTAAAGTACATAAATGCTTGATCGTCCGATTACAGGTTTGTTTCTTTAGTCAAGGGAAGGGTATTACGAATGTAAACTCCCAGTCCGAGCATATGTCGGTTAGAATCCTTACGGCAGACTGGGATATATCCAGGCATGTTAAAGTAGTTAGAGGGGATGGAGGAGTGTAGGTTAATCTCATTTAGTGCAAATATATCCGGGGTATTTGTTAGGAGAAATGCTTCAACATCAGCTAAGTTAGTTCTAAGCCCACGGATGTTCGTGAATGCAAGCCTCAAGGGAGGAGGCAAGTTGGATGTGTTTGACTTTAAGCCTGATTTAAGCTTATTTTCCGATTGTACTGTCGTAATATTTTAAAAGAGTTTCAGTTCAGGAAAGGGGGAACTGAGTAAGAGGTATGCAGAGTATCAGACATGCAACACACATAGACCATCAGCTGACCTTTCTTCAACTAGGATTGTGGCCACAGGAAGCCCACAGGATATGAGTGTAGGGTCACTTTCCATGCGCGACATGGCACTACAAACAACCTGCTATTATACAACTCTTGATGGAGCAGCTGCTCTAAGCGCTACCAAAGAGTTAGGGACCCTGTACTACCAATCGGAAACAGCAGCCAGGAACTGTCAATCCGGTACTCTAAACCCATCAGAAGAAGGTCAACCCAATCTAATTGCACAGGCATATGTGGTACCCAAGCACTCCCAAGTGCCCAGTTTATATATATATATGAATAAATGTTTGGAGGTACAAAATTTATAGATACATTTAAATAAAAGGGGCGGAAATCTCTCAAAAACTCTTTCGACTATCATCTCGTCAGGAGAGAATCGATAGTATAAAATTAAATAACATAATGCCGAAATAAAGAGCAAAAGGGGGGAACGCGTAAACGAGTGCTAAAAGTGCCAGAAAGACGATTAAAAGTAAATTTAATTTGTGAAGAGAAAAAAGCGTTTAAAATGGCACCGCGAGGGAAGGACAAAAAAAAAAGAAAAAAAAAAAAAGGTTATCAAATTTCCCCGAAGAGATTCAACGCCTTCACCGTATCCTTCTGCCGGCATAAAGATGGTTTACGAAAGGCAATAGAGACAGATTCCAAAATTCTTAAATGATTTTTGGAGTCCGCTCTATGCAGTACCTCAAACCACTCTATTTTATACTGATTGGCACAACATGGATTATCAACCAAATGTTGGCCAATAGCAGAGTCCAAAGTTGTAGAGCAAGGGAGATTCATAGATCCTACTCTACCCTGTCTAATTTTAGAAGGAACGTGTTGGTTTATACGAGTCCTTAAATGCAAGGAGGTCCGCCCCACGTAACCAGCGTCACACTGGCATGAAAAACTGTATACAATGTTACTATTGAGGACGTAAGGCAAACTATCCTTGCAAAAAGGAGGAAACACAGGTCTAACAGTATACACTAACCGCAAGGAAACAGCATAAAAGCAATTAGTAATGCTTTTAACAATCTGTTTGGTTATTTTCATGGCATTATCCCCTATCCACGGTAATTTTAAGTAAACAGGGCATTTTAAAGGCCAGAATGGTTTAAGTGATTTAAAGTCAGCAACCTTTTGTTTATACAATCATCAATGAGGTCTAAAGGATAACCATTATTGATGAAAATATCCCTGATCTTGTGCAGTTCAGAGTCCAATTTAATAGGTGAGCAAATCAGAAGGGCTCTATGTACCAAAGTACTTATTAAGCCGATTTTTCGCGATTTAGGTACAAAAGAAGACCAGTTCACGTACAAACCAGTAAAAGTCGGCTTTTTGTAAATTTTAGTGAGAAAACCACCTCTCGAACGTTCAACAAGAACATCCAAAAAGGGAAGAGTGTTATCTTTCTCACTTTCCATCGTGAACTGTAGAGCCCCATGAAGAGAATTTAACCTATTAAAAAATGCCGACGCTTCATTTTCCGATGAACACATAGCAAAAGTATCGTCGACATATCTCACATATGTTGTGGGTTTAATTCCCGAACTAAAAAGAACGGATTCATAGTACCCGACGAAGATATCCGCTAGGGTAGGAGCAAGTGGACTCCCCATTGAAACCCCGTCGAGCTGACTACACATAATATCAGCGAAGTTTATATATATATATATATATATATATATATATATATATATATATATATATATATATAAACTAAGATAATAACAATAATAATAAAAAAAAAAAAAATAACACACATTTTACTACACCTACTTATAAAATAGGTCAAATCACTAAATATCTACGCTTCCCGCTAAAAAGGCACGCACAAAGAGAGGGGTGAACCGAAGATAAACTGGGTCTTTGTCCTGTAAGTGCCTGCCCATTGGCTGCCCATTGGCTGAATAGGAAGAGGTGGAAACTAGGAATCTGATTGGCTAACTAAAAACTC
The DNA here is from genome assembly GCF_053919585.1 of Euprymna scolopes. Lineage (NCBI taxonomy): Eukaryota > Metazoa > Mollusca > Cephalopoda > Sepiida > Sepiolidae > Euprymna > Euprymna scolopes. The sequence continues at coordinate 43,717,138 of NC_136488.1, forward strand.
AATAGAAGGTGCGTATATAAAACCACGAGGCCAACACTATTCTTCACATAAGCCTGATGAATCATAGCGTGGATGAAACGCGGATTATTCTGTGTAGCTTAACTGCCATATATATTTTTATAACTTCCTACCAAGCTCTACCTATGTATTGAGCACTGTTGAAGTAAATACTAAAAGTTTACGCCTAAAATAATACTTCCGTATATTAATTCATGTGATTAAATGAAGTGGTCATATATATATATATATATATATATATATATATATATATATATATATAAAGATATGCCAACAAACATTTATTATGAACTGTTGTAGAAATTGTTACTGTAATCAGGCATACAGATGCATTATATGTTTTATATACACTTAGTTCATTGCTCTTTGTACTTCTATTAAAATTTACTCTCTCTATCGTTTGAAACACTTTCGCACACCTGAATCTGTTCTCTATCTCTAAAAATTAGCATCTGATATTTTTTGGAGTTGTGTTGTAATACTTGGACTGATAAATGGCTGTCCTATTTGAAGATGCCTCGTAAAATTCACAAAGATACTTTTAATTTGATTGGCACCATCCTTTATTTTTTGCATATTCCTTATTTCCCTCAGACGTGATGTTCTTCGTCTGACATTTTACTATAAATAATATTATGACGTTTTCTTCAGAATTGTTTTGTCTATTCTTTACTTTCTTTTGTTTCAACTAGTTTGACTCGTATCCTTATATTTAGTAATCTCCTTTATGTTAAATTTAATCATCTATATAACTACTTCATTTACTCACATAAAATTAATATACGAAAGTAAATTTATGCGTAAACTTTAAGTATTTACTTCAACAGTGCTCAATACGTAGGTAGAACTAGTTAGTAAGTTATAAAATATATATGGCGATTAAGTTACACTGAATATCCCGTGTTTCATCCACTCAAGGATTCTTCAGTCTGACACGGAATATTAAGTGTAGCTTAATCGCCATATATATTTTATAACTTACTGTATATATATATATATATATATATATATATATATATATATATATATATATATATATATATATATATATATACATATATATATATATATATATACATATATATATATATATATATGTCATCCACATACAGTACTGTTTCGCTGCTCATCAGTGCGGCCAGACAAGCAACTACCTCAAGCCAGGATCGAAACCCGATCGCCCAAACGACAGTCGGAGATTCTAACATTTGCTCTATACGGCTGCTTCTATGCGGGCAGTGAATTAACAATGTTTTTACATTGTCCAAAGTACCTAAGCTCAATTTGTTTACACAAAGAGCATCGCTTCATACGATAATGGTAATTTGTATATCACTTGCCAAATGCTCAACCTACGATAGGGAGCATTATATATATGATGGCGTTTAAGGCATTAAATGAAAATTTCAGACATAATCGAATAATAGTGTAAATACTCAATCAACAGATATAACACTCTTTAGCCAAAAATAACGACAGCCACCTTCAATATTTGCGACCACCATTATTATTATTGCTGTTATTGTTAAATAGTTTTTATAGACACAAAACATACAGTATAAAGTTCACACGTTACCCAATTATTATTATTATTATTATTATTATTATTATTATTATTATTATTATTATTATTATTATTATTATTATTATTGGGTCACAAGGAGTTTTCACACAGGTTGTCAAAGATCTTCTCTTGAAGCCAACCTGTAGCGTTTCCTGGAAGCTGAGTGACAACAAGTCTCCTCAGATTTCCAATATTACCTACCTCTTCCGATAACATTTGCAAATAAATTTGTTTTATGGCAACAGCCGCTTTCCATTGATTTCTCGCTGGCAGAAGCCATTGGTGTTCACTGGTATCTGAGTGGCAATACGCCTCCCCAAGTTCCCAGTTATTTTCGTACTTGTCCAGCAGAAGTCTGTCCAGCGCTCACTCCTTGGTCTTTGCATTCTCCTTGACCCTTCTCGGCTATTTGGCATGGCTTTTTTTTTGGGGGGGAGCAATAATGATGATGCAATGGGGGATGAGATAGCGAACTTTTAGAAATGCAGCTTCAATGTTCTTTCCATGTAACAATTCATTTTTGGCCTTTGCAGCACATGTGTATTAGTCTCCGCATTCAAGAATTTTCATTGATATTTCAGCAGTTTTCATTATTATTATTATTATTATTATTATTATTATTATTATTATTATTATTTTATTATTATTATTATTATTAATACTAAACCTATTATTTATTATTATTATTAATGCTAAACCTATTATTTATTGTTATTATTAGGATTCAGCAAATAAGAAGCATAGGCTACTCAGACGGGTGGCAGTTGAAAACAGCTTACTGATATACTAATGTTCTGTTTACCAAAGCGAATTGCCTATTTTAGTGTAAAATCGTTAGCTGCCATGTTTAAGTGTTTTATCTACTTACATCAAAGTTTTCTTTTTGTATTAAAATATTTTTAAATAAACAAGAATGTTAACGCACAAGTAATATATATTTTTATCATATAAGTGATTAAAAATTAAACAGTAAAAAGTAAATCTTTTTATTTTATGCAAAATAAAGTATTATTAAATTGTGTACAAAATTTTCAGACATTTTCTTTCGCACGCATTTTAGTGTGTATTTTAAACTAAAACAGGAAGTTCGGTTTGGTAATCGAATAACGTTTACATTAAACCAAACTGCCCTTTTGGTCAAGATCAAAGTGTAGTATCTGATCCGGCAGATACTGCAAGCAAAGACCACATGTGGGGGCGACACCACATATAAGACCTTGGTCAATGTAGGGGCAACCCTTCATATCAATTGTCACTATCCAGCTCCCCTACTCCCCGGGGAGTTGGCCCCCATTTCCCCTTCACTCCTAACTTTAAAAATCGGCCTTGTGCCTAATTTGCTCAGTGGGGGAGCAAATAAATACCTCAAAGTGTAGTATCTGTTCCGGCAGATACTGCAAGCAAAAACCATATGTGGGGCTACCCCACATATAAGACCTTAGTCAATGTAGGGGCAACCCTTCATACCAATTGTAACTATCCAGCTCCCCTACTCCCCGGGGAGCTGGTCCCTATTTCCCCTTCACTCCTCATTTTAAAAATCGGCCTTGTGCCTAATTTGCTCAGTGGGGGAGCAAATAAATACCTCAAAGTGTAGTATCTGTTCTTCAGATGCTGCACTTCCATTTCTTGTTCTCTTTCGGTGGAGGATCAGTCCTTCACGACTAAGACAATTTTGTTATTTTTGTACCTTTTCTCCACGTTAAAATACGACCCTGGTGTCTAACTCTGTCCCGTGGGGGCCATAGTAAATAGGTACATTAAACCAAAGTTTTTACGTAACACCGGTGCCGTCGTATTTCAAGTCGCCGATGTGTCTGCTTTGTCTGTTCCTTCACCTAACAATTTACAAGATAAATTATCTTCGTTTTTAATTTTTACTAAAAAAAAAACACACACACACACAATTCTATTTTGTCCTTATGTGGAGTACGGACGCTGGCTTTTATAACTATTCGATACATTCACCTAACAATGTAATAAAAGGATATCGTAGCGTTGATGTGTTTGCTATTATTATTATGATTATTATTATTATTATTATTAGTAGTAGTAGTAGTAGTAGTAGTAGTATACCGTACAAAGTTACATTAAATTGGAACATCTATTATAAAAATTAGCATGGTACATAGCAGCTATAAAACATAAGTGCTCGCCAGTGACCGTCCCTGCCATGAAGCGCTAGTAATATTACATGCGTTGCGAGTTTTTCTCTCTTCAGATTTTATTTTATTTTTATGATTTTTCGAGAGAGCATTCTAGCTCTGAAACAAGGTTTCCAGATTGGCCTTTTTAAAACCGAATGTCGCGAATTCGGCCATTTTTTTAATCAATTCGTCTTTCAAAAATTGTAGTTGACCTTACTAAAAAGTGGATCGGATATTTGGCTATTTCTGATTCTTTTGTCTAAATATTCTTGATATTTATAATTAAATAAAACGTTATAACTATTTTAAACAGTTTTTTTTCTTAAAATATTGCGTAAACCATTTCTGTATTCTGCCTTATTAGTTACGATATACAACTAATGTAAGTATTAGTGAAAGCATTGCAAATAAGTATGCATGAAGCAGTTTTAGTTTGAAGAATATTATTACTTTTTTAAGTTTCGGCGATTAATATAAAATATGTTTCTTAGTTTTAATTAACCTTATAGTTATGTTATTTAATGTAGGGAATAACAGCACAGGTAATGTGATATTTACGTAATAACACTTGATTGGATAAAATCTGCATTTACCAGTTTTTTTCATTAAAGCAAAGATTACCAGTGTGTAGTAAAAAAAAAAAAAGAAGGTGAATAAATCTTTCCTGATCGTTTCCAAGAGGGATCACACATATTGCGTTGCAATCCAGTCGGAACCCTTCTGGGGAAAGGAAAGGTTCTCATGAATATTCAACTCATCTAGCCAAACACTTTTGTTCCATTATCTTTTATCCCTACACAATGCACTTGGTTATGTCCTTAAACGCTACATCCGGTCTCTAGAAAAAGGATTCGACACATGAATGAGACTTTTATGGACTTCTATATACTTCTATGTTCAGCGAAGCATATACATGTCGCTCCATAAACGTACACGTCATAGACTCATACAAAGCCTATGTGATTCATGTTTAAATTTCTGTTGTCTTTTTTTAAACGTTTTTAATTCTGACCAATATTTCAAAGTTACAAAATTGAAATGGCAGATACATGTTTCGAACCTGCATCATTATCGCCGTTGCTCAATAGCATAGTTGAATATATACCCTTATCAAAAGGGTGAACGAATGATAAGGTGAATATAACAATGGTTTGGATTTGAACGAGCTAATACAGACAGAAATAATACTTAAAAATAAGATTTCCGAAATTGTTACTCCAAAAACCATTTTTAAAATCCACAAACTCATTTTGGCCCCAAATATATTGAAGTTGCATGAGATAATATTACTATTTGTTATACACATTTTTCAATAAGAAAGTTGTATTGAAAGCGGGTGTAATTTTTTTCTCACAGTTGATAGAAATAATGTATTTACGATTCAGAGTCTTATTTGCAGATGTTTCAATGCAGCAAAAAAGAGTTTTGGCGACAATACACAACAAGGTTGTACCAGTTAGAAGATAAAAGCTGTCCAAGGGCATAAACATGAGCAGGTATAATTTGGTCTTTGTATTTCGGGATGTGCAAGTTATTTTGTTTATTGATAAGCTTGTAACAATAAGAATTTCCAATAGCGAATATTATGTGAGATTATTGGCATGTTTGATGGAAGAAATTACGACAAATTTAGACAAATAAAGGAAAATAGTGTTTTTCGTACTCAGCTATGCACCGTGTCATAATTTGAACACAACAATGGCAATCAAACGCACACAAGATTGCTTTCAAATTCATCCTAATTTCCAATTGTTATTGGCTATTTATTTACGTCTAAAGAATTATTTATGGAACATAGTTGGCTTACAAAAAGACGTGATATTTTAAAGTGAAATATATTCTGAGATCAATGACAAATCGTTCTACAAAAAACGCATTAAATTGCTAGAGAAAAGTTCAAATAAGTGCATCACTATCGAACGTGATTGATTTGATATATAAAGTCGGATTTACCACTAAAATGTGTGGTTTTATTAATAAAACTCAAAAGTGTTGAGTGACGTGTTACTTGCTATGAATAAACTGCTTATTTAAACTTTTGTCCAATGAAAAATCGACGCCCCCAAATTCATTGTCGCTGATACTTCAAACAACATAAGTAGAACGATGAGAAATATATTAGTATATTTCAATGGTTTTTCATTCACTCAATACCATTTCTGACATAAATTACACATTCATGTAATGTGAATGTTATTACCAAATTAATGAACTCTGAATGTCGTACAAAAACATTATTTGTCTTTATGGCTTCATTTACTAACAAAAATGTTGGAGAGTCTAATTTTCGAATAAAAAGAAATATTATGTAAAAATAACATTCAACATTTTAACTTTTCGAGAGCTTTAAACATTTTCATGAAAATAAAATTTACGTATAATAAAATATAAAATATAATATGAATGCAAATTTCAAGATTAAATTTTGGCATTTTTGTTGATTACGATCTTTAGCTGAATCACGTCTTCACTTCCAAAAAATGAGATATTATTTTAAGTCCTTACACATAAAAATTTTTTATACAACTTGGGTAAAAAATACGTCAGCAATGATTTTAGAATTTAGAATCAAGGATCAGTTCTGCATATAAGTTTATTGTAAACTGATAACTTACTTTTCAGTCGGATAGCGTTCGAATGACATCTAATAACTTTAATTAAATCTTGGAAGTTTCACTTTTTTAAGAGTGCACTTGGACTTAAGTTTAATGATAGGATTAAGAGAAGGATTTGGAGAGACTGTTGTCATGTAGACGTAGAGTTGTTGTAGGGGTAATACAATTTGCAAATTTCGTCTACCTAAAAAAACAACAAAAACAAACAGACACAAAATTTATCCCCCTAAACTAAAACAATTTTGTTATATATTTTTAAAAGCAATTCGTATAAACTATCGATCCGAAATGAGCAGTAAATGTATGTTGAATATATATACGAATCAAATCGCCCACTCTTCATTCTAAAATACGTGTTGTTTTCTAAAAGGTAATCGTCTAAAAATAATGATCATATTCTTTTATAGTAGGAGTTACCTGTGTTTACACATTTACCAATTTATCGACAATTATTTAAATATAACATTTTCAAATATTCTTTAACGTCCTCTAGTATGCTTTAAATAATAATATATGAATTGTTGGAAGCATTATTAACATTCCTTAACGCAAGAGTATTTCTTTAATTCCAAAGAAATGCATATATAAAATGCTCATGATTTAAATTTAATAGGGACCGTTTTCACTTTACTGCTAAAAATAAAACAAAATTAAATTATTTTTTAAACGTTGCACGTATTTGTCAGCCGACACCTTTAACGTGCCCATCTTTACTATAGCAATTTTTATCATGTAGCAATAATAAAGATTTTTTTTCCATTTGCCAATTTTGGGGAATTTTCTTCTAAAAGTGTCGCTTCAGGGTATAAAATTTGGTTTTTACAGTTGAGAAAGATTGGTCTCAAACCTCTATTGTCATTTGCAACTCTACACTGAAGGAATACAAATAAGAGTCACAATATTTTTCAAAAGTAGCATGCTCTCCAAAATTCTTAAAATAGCTGAAAAGATACGAACTCGGAGCACGTGTAATTAATACCACTATATGAAAAATAGAAAATATTAAAATATTAAAAAGTAGCGGAGCGTGCGGGGCGCCCGGCCTTGCCCCGTCATAAAAAAAAACGCTTACATATATTTAAGTCATGCAAATTTCGTATTTATTATTACAGAGCCAATTCGCTACTGAATATTATACTGTACCTCATATATATAGAAGTAATTTCAAAAGTTCAAAAAGAAATGACTTTGATGCTATGAGCTAGAATTGAAACCAAAACATTTAGCTTTCCAGCTGCATCTCCTACCGATATAGCTATCGACAAGTATCTAGAAAAATTTAATATTAAACGATTTGAAAAAATTAATTTAATTTGTGCATGTACAGAAAAAAAGTAAAAATGTCAGCAAGTTGCAATGAACAGTTTCCATTTCAACTGTCCGCTATATGTCTGTACGCGTTATTCATCTACCCCCCAAAGAGATTATACTCGTTTTAAACCATTGTTGGTGCATGATTATAATTTTCTGTTAATTTCAGTGTTATGTGATCAGTAGCTTAAGGGTTTATCAGTTCAATATTGAAAGACAGACACACACATGTATCTAATGTTTTATTTAAATAGATTAAAAAAAAGACTAAATATAATAATTGTTAGCGGTTCTACTTCTTGAAAAATATATTTTTTCTCTCGATGGAAGCACTCTGCCATGTACTATATATATATATATATATATATATATATATATATATATATATATATATATATATATATATATATATCCGAGTTTAAAAAATAGCTGTTAAAATTCACTTAAAAACTATGGTTAAAATCATCCTGATACACAGCAAATTAATGAAAAAAATATAAGGGAGAGCCGACATTGCCCGCAATTGAATGAGAATATAATAAAAAAATATACATCGCTAATTGCAGAAAACATGAAAACTACAAAACATCTAGATACTAACAAATTTAACTACATATAACAAATTCTGAAAGTAAACAAAATATCGATAAACTAAAAGCTAGCGACAAAATTAGTAAATCAAAACCTACGTAAGACTATTTTTTTTCTTATCTAAAGACCACTAAATTGATTTTAACAATAACCCTCGCACACTTAATTAATCTGACCAAACATGAAATAGGAAAGCTTAGTGAAACAATACATTCCAGAATATGGAAGCAAATAAAATAGACCTAGAATTTAACCAGTGGTAAATACTGCCTAAGCAATCACTTCGCTTAGTGTACAAAACGTAAAATTTGGCATTGGAGATTTCTATTAATGCATATTCGATATACCGTAAAACTCCGATCTAGATAAATATCGATATATTTAAGGATTACATTTCCATTATTAAATAATGTAGATGTTTAGTTTTAATCAATAATAATTGCCAATATTTCAAGAAGAATTTATGTAACTCTTTCGGGAAAATGATCGAGTTTCAATTACATTGATATACAACTGTTGTGCACTAAATTCCGTGTGCATCTCACTTCAACTTCCAACACGAATATTTTAGGTGTGGTTAAACTTAGTGACCCTGGTAATAAAGATTTTCTTTTTAAATATGAAAGGGTCACCGGAGAATATGTCGACTTTGATTATTTTAGGCGGGGTTTTATTGACACGCCATTTTATCGTTCGTGTTTCAGCAACTTATCCGGTTGCCGCAGTGTGCTGGAAATTACTGACTGCTAAGAAAAACAATTACATTAGTTGCGTTGTTGATCCAACTTTATTGCATTGATATGCGAGAAGATGAAAATCAAAAGTGCAGAGAAAGAGAGGGAGATAAAGAGAGAAAGGGGGAAGGAAAGAGGTAAAGAAATATAAGATAAATAGAAAGATACAGATAGAACTTTTTTGTTGAGCAAACAGAAGAGAAGTTACAAAAAGTGTGTTTATGCTTCGCAATTAGATATTCAACGAGGGATCTCTGTTGATGGTCGTTTGATAACAGGAAGTAAATAGACACTTACTGTTTGCAAAGAAAGAACAATAACTAAATATGGTAGAACGTCCTGCCTTATCGTAAGCACACAAATAATGTGTCCAATAGAATTCGCTTGAATTTACACACACATCCACATGTACATGGGCGCTATTGTGTACACAATAACACAACAGATGCAATTTAAATAAACATGGCGCCTAAAGTGGTTTGTCAACCAAAGATGGGCTTAGCTCAGATGTTTATAAAAACGCATCCCTGTCAAAGCAATTGAAGTTGGCAGGTGCAAAAGGTCAGGTCAATTTGGATGACACAAGAATTTGGAAAACAATATTTCACTCTCACTATTTATTTATTTATTTTTTACATTTTACATTTTACAGTGCTGCTTTTATGTAGGGCTGCTATCTGGGATATAAGTTGCAGCAATACTACGTAGAGATTTGAGCAGCAAGATACCTGTTTACATTAAACTTGAACTTCTGCATGTCAGTAGAATTGAGGAAGCAGGAACCCGGAAGAGAATTCCAAAGTTCTGGGGAACAAACTATTAGAGCAGAAGGTTTTCTGCCATCTGGGGATCTCTAATTTTTTTGTTCTTTACAAGGTGGTCACCACTTATCAAGACCCGGAAGCCACTCAGGGATAAAGGTTATTGTAAGTACAGTACGTTAGTGTGGATATTTAATAAAGTGTCTACTTAAGGGGCGGTTCATCAGGAATTTGTTTATGTTGGACTTGAAGACATCCAAGTTGTAGTCAGATGGGAAGCAGGCAGACGGAACAGAGTTTCACGGGCGTGAAGTTCTAAGAAATAAACTTTGTTCATGGAATCTACGTTTTGATTTAGGCATAGATAAAGAGTGGGGAAAGTTTTGACAGTTGATTCAGCTAGACAGGTGTTTTTCGTAAAAGATTGACGAGGGGGATCAGAGATTGGAGTTCAGATGAGCACCTTCCATGGAAATAACGATAAAACAAAGATAGGCTTGCAACGTCTCTTCTGAGGGAGAGAGGTTGCAGTGAAGAGAAAAGGGCATCCCCCACTAAGCCACAAAGTCTATTTTTGCTCTGTCAAGGCAGGATAGGCTATTTTCAGAAGCTCCTGACCAGATATGATAGCAGTATTCCATCCTTGGACGTTCTTGGCTTTTATATAGATAGAGAATTGCACCAGTACTGAGATATCTTCCAGCGACCTTGGCAACAGACTTGATGTACGTGTTCCATTTCAGATCAGGAATGAAAGTTTGTCAAAACATGGGGCTTCTTCTAGACGAGAGCCATCCATTTCAATTAATGCCAGATGAGGATCAGAGCGTTGATGATGTAAAGATAGGAGTTTGGTTTTAGATGCATTAAAGGTAACCAGCCACGTCTTCACCCACTGAACCACTCATTCTAGATGAGAGGAGAGAGAATGAGAGAGAACTTTGTCATTTACAGCCTTTGATGTGTTGCCGTAGATGGTCCTGTCATCAGCATAGATGTCAACGAATGATTTAAGTATGTGTTTAGGGAGATCATTGATGTAGATCAGGGAGAAAGTTGGGCCCAGGATGAACCCTTGAGGGACACCAGCATTAATACTGCAGGCATCTGATCTTTGTCCATCAACCACTACTCTTATAAGCCTATCAGAGAGAAATGATTTTATGATCGAGAGAATATTTCCAGTTGTACTGTAGCTGGAGATCTTATGAAGGAGGCTCTTATGCCATACCATGTCGGAGGCCTTTGATATGTCAAGCTTCATAGGTGTGAGATTTTGCTGCTTGTCGAGGGCGTACTTATGGTTCGTCGGAGATTCTACTATTAAAATACTTGTAGAACATTCCGTCAATGGGAAAGAGGTTGAAGTGTTATATAGATGACAGTTCGGGACCTATTAGGTTTGCAAATCTCTTTTGAACTCTGTCCAGAAGTGAGAGACTAGATACACAAGCCCAAATATGACAACAATATGTAATACATGGGCGAATGGTGGCCTTGTAGAGGTACAGGAGAGAGCCCAATTTCTCTGCCGCAGCTTTGGCAATGCCTTCGATGTATCTGTTCCAATTCATGTTACCTGTGAACGGTAAGCCGAGGAATTTGAACGAAGTACTTTTAGGGAATGTATCTTTAGCCATATTTATTAGTGGTTGAAAAGGTTTCTTAAAATTATTAAAGGAAATGAGCCTAGTCTTGGAATCATTGAAAGTTACCATCCATTTTAGTTCCCATTCAACTACAGATTAGAGGTCTTTTTCTTTCTCCCTCTATCTGACTTATTATTCTCCTCTATCTTTTTCTATCAATAAAGAAATAGATAACCAGTAGATATCTGGAGACCGTTGAAAGCGAATCGACGGTCAATCATGAGTTATTGGAATCGGAAACACGAGGAAAACACATCGCGTGCCTCATGTGGATAGTTCTTGGAATATTTCTTCGTTGTTCGCATATTCCATCCAGCGTTTAACTGCAGTAACAAAGATTCCTACCCAGATAATTAATTCTTAGGAAAGAGTAAATGAAGTTGTGAACATGGAATAGGATCTACCAAAACCAACCCTTTATCTTAAGGAGCTGTGTATATTGCTGTATTATTTCTCAACTGTGGATGTGATTGTCGTACTCAGGACGTAAGACCCGTTACAGAAACCTCCCCCGACTCGGAAAAACTAAATTACTTCTCCCGGTAAACAATTCAAGCACACGGTAAGTAACTGAGTGATTGCATTAACGCCAGAAATATCAAACTTTAATAGAAAAAGCATCATTTAAGTTTGATTATCAAAATACTAATTTAACCACTTTAGTGTTTCTTCGATGAAGACTTACTATATAGAAAGAATATGGAATGATCTATTTAGTGTATATCCTGAACCATAAATAAAAATGTAAGCAAATATGTATAATACCTCAAAGAGATGAACGCCCTTACCTTACACGCTGATAAGGCGCAGCGGCTGATAATGTTCCTTTTATGTTCTGAAGGGTTGCAATACAGCGCAATCCTTTAGTGATGATGTCACAAACGGGGAATCCGTTTGTGATTCGACATGAGCCAGCACGGAAGTAATCAGTCGAATAAAATTGTTGTAAGATTTCTTCTGTCAGTGCGCAATCGGATCTTATTGGATATTGCAAGACATGATAGCATTCAATTAAAAATACTATGGACTAATGAGAAAAGAGATATCTACTACAAAAGACGAAGACGTGAAAGGAAAAACTCAAGCACTCGAAAACAGATGGTAAATGTAAATAAAGTACTGGATAAATGAGTCTATAAGAATAATAGTCAAGAAATTAATCAAAAACTACTTCGTTTTGGGCTTCTTTTTTTTCTTGAAAGGTTTACGCACCTTCTGAATTGTCATAAAACAAAAAGATAAAATAAACAGTATTTTTCTAGTAAAATATCTGCCTAGTTTCAAAGTAATACGCATTCGCAAATCAGTTTATGAGACAACAATGTAAAGAAATGGAAATTAATTATTGATTCATAAATTTAATATTTCAATTTTTTAATTATATTTTTCAAATAAAATGCATACACGATAGTTCTAAGGAAAAATACGAATAACCACTATACATTGTAAACATAAAAAACAAATATTTTGGTATACTACTCTCGGTTGTATTATCTCTCATTTCTTACGCTTTTTGTAAATTGCTCTTGATTTTCTCTTTAAAATATTAAGATTGTATAAGTAGAAAATTATTTAAGTTAATTGTTGTTAACGGAGCGACTATTTTAGTTGCTTGTCTGCAGAACCAAACTATTATTATGATTGGCTGTTTATTTGACCAATCACTTACATAATTGCATGTTTGACGAATCAATTACTTATATCATTTGTTTTTTGTTTAACAAGGAAATTACTAATCAATTAATTTCATGAAGCACGAAATTAGTAAATGTTTTTTCTTTTACAAGCATATATGTTGATTAGTTGTTTATTTGACTGAGAAATAGTTTAGCATGGAGATAACTTTGACTAAGCAATTATTTATAATTACCCGTCTGTTTCAACGAGCAATTATTTAGATTATTGTTTTTTGTTTTTTTACAAAGCAATGATTTAGATTGACGATTTACCTGTTAATTCTACCATGTAATTACTCAAAATACATGTTCGTTTAAGTAAAAGTTATCTCAAGATTTTCAGTTCGTTAGATCAAAAACTCATTGATATTGTTCGATCTTTGACGATTCAATTCTTTTGATAAGCTGGTTAAGAGTATGTAAAAGTAAAAAAAATCGCTCTGCAATTGTTTTTTTTTACATGGCAGTCACCACTTATCAACGCCCGGAGGCCACTCGTGGATAAGGATCATTGCATGTACACTAATCAATGGGACAATATCGTAGCAATCGTTAGTAATGGAGATCTGATAAAGTGTCTTACTAAAGGGGGCGGTTAATCAGGAATTTTTTATGTTGGACTTGAAGACAGCCAAGTTGTAGTCAGGTGGGAAACAGACAAACGGAAGAGAGTTCGACAGGCGTACACTTCTAAGAAAGAAACTTTGTTCATGGAATGTACCTTTTGATTTAGGCACAGATAAAGAGTGGGGAAAATTGCTGACAGTGGTTTCAGGTAGACGAGTTTTTTTCTTGAAAGTTTGGCGAGGGGGACCAGAAATTGGAGCTCAGACAAGCACTTCCCATGGAAATAACGATGCAGCCTTTGTTTAATTTATATTACCACTAGAAGATGTATCACGTGTTGCCCGGTATTAAGCGTAATGTTAAACCCTTAAAGAATGAAGTAAAAAAAATCGGAAAATCAGAGACATCAGCATAAGAATATTATTAAACAGTTCACTTCTTATAAGTAAAAAAAAATACTCGGGCTGAGATCGAAACCAAAACCTTAAAACAGTGAGTTAAGTATAATAAACATTACAGCAGCTCGCCAGGTTCTATTAAAATGTTTTCAACCCTGACAAACAGATAAAAATCCGATTAACTACCCACAATTTTGACCCCTTAGCAGCTCTTTTGTTCGGATAAAAACCGATTAAAAGTTTTCTACGTCTGAATACACTATATACCAAGTTTGAAGTCTGTAAATCAAAAAGTCGTTGAGTATATAGGTTGAGAAGTATCTTCACACCTTATTACTTATATATATATATATATATATATATATATATATATATATATATATAAGAGCAAATAGTTAATAGAACATGTTAAAAACACTTTGAAAAAGGGTTAAAAACATATTTAATCTGAAAAGGAAACACTTAATAAGTGGATAGTCCTTAATCCGCGGAGTTTCGAAGAAATACTTTCCTTCTCATCAGAGGGTAGGAATTAGCAAAATGCGGGATCGGATTTTGCATACAAAATATTGTATCTTACTTGATAACAACAAATGAAGCGGACGGAATATAGCGAAGAAAAGGGTGATTTCACGTGAATGGATAGTCTAGTAAAAGGTAAATTACCCACTGACGGAAAAATCCAAAAATATAAATCCAAGAAAGTTAATTTAAATTCCATTTGCACAAGTAAAATGCAAGGAAATCACGTAATTGGAAGATCGTCCAAAATAATCCAAAAGGACAAAATCCATAGAATAATTCACAAATATGTACAAGGAAAAAGGGCAAAATCCAATAATATAAATAAAAGAAAAATAAGTTATGCGTTTGACACAGCTGCCGAGACAAAATGTAATTAAGAAAAATCAGTGAAGTAGTTGAGATTACTTTATAAATATTAATTCTTTAATATTTATAATATACTTTAGTTTTACCATCTTGGATCATTTTAGTAAATTGAATTGTAATTTTTATTATATATATATATATATATATATATATATATATATACTAGCAAAAGTACCCGTCGTTGACTGGGTTCAAAAACAGCCTGCAGAAAATGGACTCTGATTTATGAAAGTATGATAGATTATGAAAAGGAAGGGGGTGTAAAGAGACAGCTTCGAATTTGGGGGTACCAAAACCAAAACAAAATATGATGAGTGTAAAAACAAAATAGATAAACCCCATAATTTATTATACTATAACTCTTCACACTGACACACTTATCACAATATTCTGTGGATCTATATTCAAAAAACGTTGTTAAACTTTGTGGCATATTTTCATTCTATGGAGGTCAGGCGCGAACGAACACCCCATTATTTTATCATACCATATTTCTTCAAACTGAAACGTAATTATCAAAGTATGCTTAGGCAGATAGATATGAAAAGTCTTTATTAAAGTGTGTACCTATTTCGATTCGATGGAGGCCAGACGCGAACGCAGACCCCACAATTTTATTTTACCATCCATATTTAAGTAAAAACATACTTATCAAAGTATTATTATGTACATCTCTATCAAAAACACTTGTAAACGTTTTTTTAATTTTTTATTTTCATACTTTGTGGACTAGGCGCGTACGCAGACCCCACAATTTTAATGAATCATCATTATGCCAGATCAAACATACCCATTCCTATGTCTCGATACATCTATCATTATATGGGATCAGTTTTCTATAATAGTCAACCATATAGGAGCCTATTCGTGACCAGACACACACAGTCTTTCAGCTTGATATTTTATATATATATATATATATATATATATATATATATATATATATATATATATATATATATATATATATATACTGTTTTTAAGAAATGGGTTGATAGCAAAAAAAAGTGTATTTCATTGGTAGTTACAATTGTTTCAAGACCATGTCGACAGATTCAAACAATATGTAATTTGAAATTTTTCACAAGAACAGCCTTTTCTCAGACTTATTAAATAAAAACCACTTTAACAATGAAACATTAAGGAAAAGAAACGTTTCCTTTATGAGGAAAAGAAAACAAGCGGGGACATTGTACTTCTGTCGCATCTTTTTAAACGTATTTTTTAAAGATTTGTATATCTACCTATTTTCGTATCTTTATTAAAAAAACGAACATCAAACTAAATATCAAACGATGTTACCACTAATTACCTATGCTCATTAAATATGTTTTATTAATATGATTGATCGATTTCTTAAATTAGATTTATATATTTCTTTATTTAATTATACTTATTTTTTTTTAATATTTATTTTTTATTTTTTTCTTAATTTCTTCTTTTTCCATTTTTAATTTTTAATTTTATTATTTTTTTTAGATCGGACTAATCAACTAAATTAGATCGTTACGAAACCACGTAAGTTTCGTATCGTATATTTACGCTGTTTATTTACAAAATTATCTGCATGCTTATTTATGTGATTTAGGACAGGTTTAAGTTTAAAACTTATTCAATATGTCTAAACATTACTGTATATTTAGTCATTTTCATTCTTCATTTAAAATTAAAGATCTCGATCTATTTATTATTTTTATTCTATAAAATTAAAAAAGAATAAAAATAATAGATAGATCGAGAAGTAATGTTTGGTTCAGTAAAATGTATTCGCTCAGACAATGGGACTGAATTTACTAGGAAAGACTTTGAACTTCTATTAATTAACCATCGTATTAAGCACGAGAAATCAGCGCCGTATTCCCCCCTTCCAAAATGGCACCTCTCAAAAGGCATGGCGAACCCTTTTTGAGATGACAATATGCCTACTTATCGAATCGAAATTAGCGCATAGTTTATGGACATACGCCTTAATGGCAGCAGCATATATCAGAAATAGATCGTTTAATAAGAGGCTAGGAAAAACGCCGTATGAAGCGTTTTGCGGTGTAAAACCTAAAATGAACAGAATGCATCTATTTGGTTCTGATTGCTTTGCATTTATAGAAAACACCAATAAACTAAATACTAAAAACGAAAAAGGTACTTTCGTAGGTTACGATAAAAATAGTCCGGCATACTTAATCTACTTACCAACTCAAAAATTGCCTGTCACGACTTAGAGACCTGGCATAAAATTCTAGGACACTGCAATACAGCTGATAATAAAAAAAATACCAAATGTAGTCGAAGGCATGAAAATAATACCTTCAGACGATCTCCCAAATTGTGATGTGTGTGCACAGGGAAAAATGACAAAAGATGTAAGCGTAACGCCAGATAAAAAAGCTACGAAAATTCTCTCACTTGTGCATTGTGACTTAACACAGCTGGTATGGAAACCTGTGATTTAAGATTTTCAAGATATTATATAAACAGAGGAAAATGCCTAGTTTGGATCATTACATTGTGATGTGGATTACTAAAAATACAGTTTGGATCATTTTACCACACTGCTTTCAAAGACATAAACCTCGGATTTTACCATGCAATTTTGATGTTAACTTTTATATCCTTTTTCTTTAACTTCTCTTACTCTATGACTTTTAATTACTCAATCAATTTTTAATTGTGATTTTCCATGTTTTTCTGACTTTAGCAAATAAGGTGTAAACCATTATAATCATTTGCTAATATTTTCTCCTCAAAATAGATTGTAGACATCGAAATTTTATAGGATAAGGAGTTAAAATATTTCTAATATATTCTTTGTCTTACATAAAATAATAAAAATCTTTGGATCTGACGCTCAAACATTTCACGTCATAAATTTTAAAATTCATTGAATGACTAAAAATTATATATATATATATATATATATATATACATATATATACATATATATATATATATATATATATATATATATATATATATATATATATATATACACGCATAGGCGATAAATAGGCCAAATAAAACAATGTAATGTCTTTAAAAACAAGACAAAATACTTAAAACATAAAGAACTTTTTTTTTTGTAAAAGAAGCAAGTGTGTGTGGCCGATAACAAAATGTATCACGGGGAACTGAAGGCATACGAAAAAAACGGTAAATATAAAGAGCAAGAGCATATGAAAGCAACTGTTTATTTTATCACATTAACAAGGTAACCAAAACGCACATGCTTCAAGTTTTGCTAACGCTTCATAAAATTAAACATTTTTGTAAACAAAAAGATAAAATAACAAAAAAAGAAAAACGTCGTGTTGCTACCGACGCAACAATGTTAAAATGTTGAGTGTATGTAATAATTTTTTTTTCTTTTTTTTTAACTTTTGTGAATCGTTTCATGCAAACTGTCATCACCTGCTGTCAGCCGCAAAATATTCCGTTTGTTTTTACTGTAATTTCGAAAGAATTATTCTCAAATGCTTTTTTTACTCTCTGTTTTACTTCGTCTGCTGATATTTGCTTGCACTTTAATGCTTACTGAATTACGTCCCTTATTTTTACGGGCACAATTATATTTGTAAACCGTCATTTCTATTCATGTAAAGCTAAGGGAGGGTGCTATATTGACGCTGAGACGCGCAAAAAAGTTGAATTACTGATGGTGATATTAATATAGAGGAAAACCAAACTGCAGGACAGTGTGATGTGACAAAAGAAGCTGATTCTCTTCGACGCTCACACAAATAAGACCGCTTTAAATAATAGGTAATAGGCATAACCATTCAAAGAGCAGGATGCTGCGAAATAAAGGCTTTCTATGAAGTAGGTTACAAACTAAATTAAGTAAACAAGGCGTCTTATTTTTCATAATTTCTCAGCTCAAAAACAGAAATTATTCTTTACTATATTAGTTCTGTTTGTCTAGGATTGATTAAAAAATAAATAAAAAAATAATCTTTTAAGTGTTTGCGCCAAGATGAAAATCAATCTTGGTAAATCACGTGACGATGGTAATTAAGATATTTATAATAATATTGCGGATTTAGTATTAGACATTTATCAACAACAAAAATACTGTTTAAATGTATTAATCATTAGCGGCGGCGGATAGCACCCGGCTTTGCCCGGTCGTAAAATACGGTTAAATAGGATATTTTAATTTGTCCAGATTTCGTATATATTTAATAGAGTCGTGATTTCAAAATTAAAAAAAAAGTATTTGGGTGCCATCAGCTGGAATCGAAACCGAAAGTAAAACTGTAACATTCAAAGCTGATGACGTTACCACTGTACCAACGTGACACGCATATGAACTGCTTAAAAAATAAAAATAAAATAAGATGAATGTACAAAATGTATAACGATTTTTCTCAATTTTCACCCATATGTTGGTCCCTTAAAAACTATCTTTACTGGCTAAAGACCCATAAAAAGACGGCCCGTAAAAAATCAAATCATTTGAGACCCCTAGCGCCGCTCTGCGACTTTTCATTTCGGGTGAGATAGAGTTTGAAAATATGAAGACAAACAGACAGACATATAACCTTTTATATACTACATTTTCCAAAATAGCAAACAAACCAAAAAAGAGTAAAAAATAAATACACAATAAAAATGTTATTAAAAGAAAAGCTAAGCTACTTTTCTACTTACCTGGGATTTTTTTTATGTTTTAATCTATTTTAAAGTGGGTTCACTTTCGTAAAAATTAACGGTAGTATAAAACCTGTCAAGTTAGAACTACAAAATCAAAATGGTGATCTCATTTGAGCCATAATCTAGCCGATCCTCGATAATCGAAAAAATAACAAAAATTAAAAACAAATACTAATATAAACATATCCAATATATGTGACTAATCGTGCGAATATGTAAGGTACTAGCAGTATGGTGTTTAATGTTTGATTTTTGGGAGATTATCGAAACCCGGTTTGAATATGACTCGAATAAGACCACCATTCCCTCCTACTTGATAGGCCTTACACTAACTTTATTCATATATTTAAACCAATTGAAAATAAATTAAAACACAAAAATATATCCGGGTAGGCGGGACAGTTATTTAAGTTGGGTTTGGTAACATTTATTTGTTGTGAATGTATTTTTTCAGACCTTTTTTCTTTGTTAGTTATTCTGGAATTTAACTAATTCATTTTATATTGATAACTTGGAAATATTAAAGTTAAAAAGTGAAAATTAAAAACTAAATGTTCGTACGGGATTCCGGAGTCATGATACATTTTGGGTCAATAAAATTTATGCAATAAAATGAATTTATTTAATATTTACGTTTAACGATTGAAATATTATTTTATTTTAAATTTTGACACGTAAGAATAACTATTGAACTGACCACATTGTGAGATACAAATGAACCTTTGTTATATCTTTCAATCAATCAATAATCCCATATCTTAAGCATGAATAAGTTGAAGTTAACAAAACTAGGAACGTTCCACGATAGAAATTATAAGAAATTCTTTTTATATATATCGCTTCAAACAATGCGTGAAGCCATTTTATGTAAGAATCTAAGTGAAACTAGAGAGGAATAAAGTATCGACAAAATATGCCTGTTAACCTTAGCCCTGAAAAGACTAAGGTTATATATAAGGGGAAAACAGTCAACGGGAAAATAGTTCCAAAATCTGGTGAAATAACTCCTGAAATAGAAAGATGAGACCCATGAACAACTAATTGATGAAAACCATTAGAATAGAAATAGAACAGTAGAAAGAGAAACGACTTCGAATTTAAATGCTTTCGTGAACTAAATATTTATTTCAAACGTCTTAAATCGCATATCAGGTTTTACTCGAACTTAACATTTCCTTTTGCAATATAGGATTTACACTTAAAAACGCTTTCTTCTTCTAGCTGCCAGGGACGTACAGATGAGATGCTAGGGGTGCCCAAGTTGTAAGTATCGGCCATTTTACTCCTGTTTTAAAAGTACCCTGTACAGACCAATATATCATAGGCCTTGCCCCACCGAGACACCGCTTTTTTTCACTTGAGCGACTGCTCCGAAACATTCCTTTGCACGTCACTGCCACCTAATTCAAACAGGTGAGAAGCTGACTCATTCTTTAAAAGTACAAAATGGATGATATTTTCGAATCTTCTGAACTTTTCACGAACGTTTTTATTCATTCAAGAAATAGGGAGTCCTGGTCATTTCTAGTCATATCTGAAAAAAAAAATCATTTTATTTTAGTATTGTGTCTACCTCTTATTTTCTTCAGCCAATGTGAGTTTTTGCAAATTGGGTATATATTACTGAGCTAATTTTCTATTAAATATTATATTGTACTCCTGTACTCCATTAATAGTAATGGTTTCAAAAGTTTAAAAAATTGGCTTGATTGCAATCATCTTGCATATAAATCAAAACATTTAGCATTATGGTTGTATACTTGCACAAGTGCAAATGTAATAGCTTAATTAACTTGCTTCTGTCAGGGCCAACTGTTTTTCTTTTCAATTTTGACTCCTTAGCAAATATCGTACTGCCTGAAAACAAAATTGAAATTGTTCCACAGGTTCAAACTCCTTATATATCAAGTTTCAAATCTGTAGATCCCAAAATTCAGAGAGGAGTTTGATAGTGGCATTCCACACACTAACAGACAGGCTCACTTATATATATATATATATATATATATATATATATATATATATATATATATATATATATATATATATATATATATGTGTGTGTGTGTGTGTGTGTGTGTATGTGTTCGTATGTTAGAATTTCCGTCCTAAATGCTACGCAATTATGCATAATGTAGAAAACACGCATAAATAAAATTGAGTTTAATAGTTAAATAAAACATATCATCCAATAAGAAAGTATAAAAAAAATGAATAATTAATGAAAGTTCGTTTTTCAAGGGATATTCAACTTAGTAAGGGCCCCGCACTAGGAACTAAACTCCAACCTTCGTCGACGAAATATTTTATCCCTATGCCTATTTTACAAATATGCTAATGACAAATTCTCCGACGAACTCATACCTTGTAATGCTAACCCCACGACGTAAATACTTCCGACTAACCCGACATACAACAAAATCCTACACTTTAGAGATCCTTAGATACCGAAAAGCCTTCTGCTCGAATATTTTCTTCCTTCGGACTGCTAGACTTTGAAATTCTTGTTCGGGTCTCTGCTTCTTTGTCTCTACTGATATGCAGAAGTTCGAGTGCAATGTGTACAGACATCTTGCTGCTCAACTCCCTACAGAATATTCTCACATATTTTGTCCCAAATAGTATTCCCTACATCTAAGTGGCACTGTGCCATGTTTGGTGTAAGAACGCAAAGTAAGAATTCATTGAATGAGAGACGCATGTGAGAGGAGTTAATTTATTTATTCGTGACTCAAAGCAAAGAAAATAAAACAATAAAATAGAATATATAGACATAAGTACAATGAAATGAAATAAAAGGTTAAAATTTGTAAATAAAATGCAAGTAGTATAGGAATGTTCAAACCTAACAGGTATTGGCGAAACTTTTCGGTTTCAATGTCATATGCTCCCACCATATCGATAGGCTACATTGCGAATGACCTCTGTAGCGCGGGATAACCATCTATTTCTTGTCATACTTCATGTCGATACTGACGCCGGTTTATTCCTTTCTCCCCACACACCTCTTTCTCCTCCTCCTCCTCTTCTTCCTTCTCCTCTTCCATATCCTCATGCCGATGGCCTCACGGTACGTTCCGTTTCGCTCGACGTCTTTCACCAAGTTCAACCGATCAATGTAAATGTTAGTTCGAGTGGATCATGCTGAGACAACAGGCGTCCATTTCTTATCCAAACTCCCACTCTAACAGACCAATGTCTCCGCTCGAAACGTATATGACTTTTGACATGTTATCTGTCTTCCTTAGGTATTGACACACGTATGTAAAAAAAACTACAGAAGCACACAAACATACACGTGCCAATATATAAAGATTAGTACAAATATATAAATTTGAACGTTACTGCGTAATTCCACAACATGAAGCATTTCTCTTTGTAGTTGGAAAAGAGATTCATAATAATCCCTAACGTGAATGTAAATAAAAAATCAGCTCTACAACTCCCCTTGCTGTCGAGATGAGTAATAGAAACAAAATATCTGACTGGCATCTTCAGAATAATTCTTCGTTACACGAGACATTAAAGAAACTCGAAGCAAAGATCATAGAATCTAGAGCCTGAAACACTATCACCGATCAAGCCACGACCGTCTAGATAAGGAGACCTAATAACTCATTGATGACCTCACGTAATGGATGTAACTAGTAGTCACAAGCAACAGTCATAGTCTCGTACTAAAGACACATGTGTTTCGTTTATTTATGAAGAACTAATCTGGGTGCGCGGCGTTAACCGGGTGTTTGAAGATGTGTGTTAGGCAAAAAAAAGGTGGTAGGAGGCACGCAGGCTCGAACCTATACCGGGAAGGAGATAAAGAACGTGAAAAAAAAGTGATGTCTTTACTGTGCCCATCGCCAAACTGGAAGTGACGAAAGTTTAAATTAAGGCTAGTCAATCGAAAAGAGGGGATGAGTTTCGAAAATATCGGCGAAAGTGCCCAGTTGAGGATGAAAGAATGAATGTTTTTAGCAAATTTTCGATATTTATCATCCGAAGGATCGGCTTCAAAACGATACTAATGTTGTGAAAATCCGTCACTCTATCGCAAGATTAAGGCATACATACATTTAAATACACAGGTGATATTTATATTATAGACTAGCCTGGGTTCCCTGCATTTCCCGGGTGTTTGGAGGTGTGTGTTGAGCAAAAAAAAATGTTGTAGCAGGCAGGCTCGAACCCGTAACGCGAAGGCGGAAAAGGAAGTAGAGGTTTGTGTAAGCATGTTGGTTGAGCAAAAAACAAAAAGAAGGAAAATTTCGAGCGTAAAAAAAACGGTAATAGGCAGGCAGGCTCGAACCCGTACTGAGAAGGAGGAAAATAACGTGAAAAAATGTGACGCATTAGCTGTTGCGCCCATCGCCAATCCGGAAATGACGTGGGTTTAAATTAAGACTAAACAAACGAAAAGAAGAGATGACTTTCGAAAATACTGGCGAAAAAAGAGACACTTCCTTGTAGAGAAAAGTGCCCAGTTGAGGGTGAGGATATTAATCTTTTTTAGCCAATTTTTCGATATTTGTCGTCCGAAGCGTCGAGCTCCAAAACGATACCAATCTCGTGAAAATCCGTCGTCTCCGTCGAAAGTTTTGGCGAGACGTAAACACATACATACACACATACATACATTTAAACAGACAGGTGAGATTTATATTATAGACTCTCCTGCGTGCCCGGCGTTGCCCAGGTGTTTGAAGGTATGTGTTGAACAAAAAAAACGAAATAGTAGCAGGCAGGCTCGAACCCGTTCCGCGAAGGAGGAAAAGAACGTGAAAAAAAAAGCTGTTGTTTTTGCTGTTGCGCACATTGCCGAACTAGAAGCCATGAATGTTTAAATTCATGCTAGTCAATCGAAAAAAATGTATGACTTTCGAAAATATCGGCGAAATAGAGACCTCCCCCTGTAGAAAAGTGCCCAGCTGTGGGTTAAGGAATTAATGTTTTTAGCCAATTTTTCGCTGTTTGTCGTCCGAAGGGTCCAGCTTAAAAACGATACCTATCTCATGGAAATCTGTCGCCTCTGTCCAAAGTTTTAGGCATACATACATACATACATACATACATACATACATACATACATAATACATACATACATACATATATACATGTATTTAAACAGACAGGTGAGATTTATATTATAGATTTTAGATAGTTTTTCGTTGCGTTGTTCTAAGATGCGGATGAAATTATGTAAGCGGACGAAAAGCGCACGTATTTTCTTTTCTAAAAGAAAAAAAGGACACTTATCTACGTGGATTCATGCAATTAAAAGTGATAATTTTAATCCAACAATATATAGCAAAGTAAGTTACGTAATTTTTCTTAATTAAAAGCGAAAATACAACACGCGTTTGTCGAGTACAATAGTTGTAAGTTCATTTGTTTCCTTAAATACATTTAAATCTTTTATTTATTTATTTGTTTTTATGTTATTACACTTTAGCTGGCAAAAAACTTACGCGACTAAAATAAGAATTAATTGTAGCATAACCTTTTATAATCTATTGAAAAAAGACGATTTTTTTAAAAAAGTAAATGATGATTGTCACAATACTGAAAAAATTAAAAAATGATTTTCTGGGGATCTTCTAATGCTTTTAAATAATTTTTTGTGGCAAGAAGAACGATATTATTAATAAAAAGAAATACATAAGAAAAAGAAAATTTCAAAAATGTAACTAAATTTAATTATTTTTAATATGCTGAATACTGTTCTCATTTTGCATATTCATCTCACAACGATTAAGCCGATGTAAGCTTCGGCGTTCATCATGCACAGATTCCCGAGTTCGGGAAGATAACCTGATGAAACTCGGAAACTACATCATCCCAAACTAAAAACTAGATTCCAAACCAAGTCTTGATAAGAACCGCCTCGTTAGAACATGGAGATGACTGCAGAGTAAAGCTTCAGATTATCGCAAACAGAATAAACAAAAGACAGTTCATGTATAAATACAATATAATTTGGTAGATTGCAAAATGTATGAGATAGTTAATGAGAATTCAATCTTAATAAATAAAAAAATAAATCTCATAATGAAACGGCGAAGGATTACACTTAACAATGGTTATCCATATATACTCAGATGCAATTAAAAATAAAGAAGTTTATTTAGTATCACACGTGAAAATCAAATAAACGTACACTATGTTGACTTTAGGGCTAGGATCAAATAGGATCTGTGCTATCCAAAGATGGCACAATAATGTATAATTTGCGCCGGATGTCCATAAAAATATGCCACAAACTCCTGGGAATACTTTGTAGATATGACACCAGTAACAGGGCAGCAATGTACAACAGATGAAATTGTTCTCAATATTTACGTAATAAATACATGAGAATTCATTAAGATTGAACAATTTTCTGAATTTTGATGAAATTATTTTTACGCTAAGTGTACCCATGTTATATATAGGAGTCTTAGAGAGAGATTGTTGTTGAGAGAGGGATGTTGTTTTAGAGAGATTGTTCGTTTTATGAAGATATTCATATATATAAAATGTTTATACTTAGAAGTGTTGCTATGAGATTTAGAGTTCACATTGTAGATATGAGATGTGTATGTCAAGACTTTTTAAACCACATATATATAAACATATAATAACAATTTTCACTTTACCTTTTGGTAGAATATCAACACAAAGTCGACGTTTATAAAAACACATGATGGGTTTATTTCTTCTCGCGACCGGCCGTGGTTTTCTGAGTCAAGAATTCAAAGCTTCACATTCTAAGTTTTAAAAGTGACCGTCTCGCTTCTAGACGTTCGAATGTCCATGTCTGAACTGTCGTCTGTCGTCCTCAGACTCTCTCTCTGTTTCTCCTCCAGTTTCTCTCAAGTTTCTAGCTATATCTAGAACTTCCCATTTTCCATGACGTCATACACATGTTAAAACATGTGTCTTCTTTCACGTGTTCTGGACATGCGTGTCCAAAACTTTTTCCTTTGTTTACAAAAGGAATTTTAACCTATATTACCAGTAACCGATTTTTCCAATATGTTAAAAACATGTTTATTAAATTATCTTGTATAGTTGCATTCCTCAATTGAATTTTTCATAACAGAATTGACAACGCACATTCTTTTCTTGAAACTATTTTATCTATAAGCTAAACAATGGTTTGTTTTACATTCCATTTTATAATTCTCTCTCGTAATCTATTTCTAAACCTAATTTACGAGGTTCGAATTTCGTCTATTCTATTTCATTTTCATTTCAACTAAATCTCTCTATTTTTATACTTACATGAAAAGGGGGCAGCCCTTATCATGTAACACCCATAATTTTGCTTGCTATAGACCCTACATTTCTCATAGTTTTTTTAATAATGTCCGAATTACATCAAGTATAAAATAAAATAGTGGCATTACTTGTGATCCGATACTATATATATATATATATATATATATATATATATATATATATATATATATATATATATATATATATATATATATAAGTTGGGTCACCAACGGTTGCTATATTTTTTTATATTATTTTATTATTTCATATTTTCAATTTTTAAAATCATTGGAATATTTTGACGTATTTCGGACGTTCTCATATTTTTTAAAGCGTCCTCTTAAGAAAATTTTCAAAATATAAAATATTTAAAATCTTCAAAATATAAAATATTTAAAATGTAGAAAAGTGTTTTCCCTGACCATTTTGATGATAGGAGATAAAATTAAAGATTGAATAACCCCCGCCACTAAAAAACAAATACTAAACGAAGCTTATTCAAACTGTAAGATAAAACTCATATTTTACAAGACAGTGCAAGGAACCACACGTACACACACACACACACACATACACGGACACGCTTTCCCACACACGAACACACGCAAACAGAACCACTTATATGGTCAAGCACCAATGCACTTCACACCTCCATACAAATAAGAAAGGATAGAAAAGTAGAAAGCAAAGTAACATTCACACTGTTATGAATCGAAATATCGAAGTTTATTTTAATAAATAAATCTGTATATTTATTAAAAAAAATTCTGCTCGTGTTTGTGGAGTTTTAAACCGTTAAATTTTGAATTTCGAATTCCATATGAACAGTGTTTTAAATATTAGATGTTTTTATTACTTAAATACACGTTTGACCGGTGTTTCTACTATAGCGGACATTTGGACACTGCTCTTTAATAACATCTGAAGGAAAACGTTCTAGTCACCACCACCGCCATCATGGTACGTAAAGAGAAGGAAGGGGAAAACTTATTTCTCCTGATAAAGAGTCGTGCTATGAATCGAGATATCGAATTTAATTTTAATAAATAAATACGTTTATTTATTTAAAACATTCTGCACTTGTTTTTGGTTATTAAAACTTAAATTTTGAATTTTGCATTCCATATAAACAGTGCGTTAAAAAGTTGACTTTTTTTATTATTTATACGTGTGGGTGTATGTGTAATGAAAAAGAGAAAGAGAGAGAAAGAGAGAGAGAGAAAGAGGGAGAAAAAGAGTGAGAGGTAGCAAAACGCGGAGAGACAGTTGGGGATACTCAGGAATACAAAGAGGGAGAGAACTAGAAATAGCCGGATAGAGAAGACGAGAAATTGAGAAGAGATGAAAGTTCTGATTAAAAGCAGTCTTGACAGGCGTGACTCTATGCCGATATCCTACAGTTCGCTCATATTTCGCCCATTATTCGTCTCTGCTACCGGCACCCATTCATACCCATTCATGCACAGTTCATCGTCAGATTGTTTATGCATTGTGACGGAATTAGTCGGTATTTGGAACGGATTAAAAAAAAACTTTTACATTTAGCGAACAGACGTTTCGTTTCGCTGAACTTTTTATCGTTTCGGCAAAAAATTCTCGCGTTTAGATCAACTGTTTGGTTTACATCATGTCGCCATTTTCGTGGCGATTAAGCTGCCACCTTTATTCCTATGTGCAACTCAGAGAGGAAACCGATGGAATTTTTGAATTAATCCTAAGCGCTCACCGTCTATTACGATGAAAATATTATTAAACACCAAATGTTTATCGACGCCATAAAATTGTTTTACAATTGTTTCATTATTGTCGGAGTATAAAGCCTAATACTGAAGAGCATGCTTATTGCTGGGAGAAATCATTCAACAAGGAGAAACACAGTGACTACAGAACATAAAATCTACACAGAACAACCAATTGTTAGATACACCTACCCTTCTCACACGGGATATAGTAAGTGTCCCAAGAATGAACCAGGGACCTTTTAGATATATCTATTTGGTTACGTAATTCTTTTCATCCATAAGAATAGGAATCCTTGCTCATAATATCAGTAATAACGGTAGCAGTGATAGTTTTTCTTTTTTCTCTTCAGACAATATGAAAGATGAACAACACTCGTAAACGTGCACACAGATAAGGTGTAGTCCAAAACAAAACTGATCCTCGAGTAAAAACTTTGTATCCTTTTATTTAGCAATGTCGTACTTACGTTATTTTGTAAAATAATCCTCGTCTAGTAACACACCGCTTCTAGGTTCGCGTGCCGTTACTTCCCTACAGCAGGTGCATGCTAATCGTGGTCGTTTATGGCCTTTTTCTCTTCGGACGCTCAATACAGAATACACACTTAATTTTATGTTATTGCTAGCAGATGTACCCGGCGTTGCCTGGTATTAAATATAACCTTAAATTCTTTAAAAAATAAAAAAAAGAATTAAAAAAATGTAAAGTAACTGAGATATGTATATCCAAGTATTATGTTTTTTTTTAAACAATTCATTCTTGCAAGTAAAAACAGCAATACTCGAGCTGAGACCCCAACCAAAACCTAAAGACAGTGAGTCAAGTAGGATAATCATTAGGACAGCTTGACACGACCTTTAAAAAGTGTTTCATACCTACTAATTCTTAACATACATAAGCTATTATGTGAAGGATTCGCGCATGCGCGGCCGTGAAAAAGTTGAGAAACAGATAAAATCAGTATCAATTTTTCGATTTTGATCTCTCAGCAGCGCGTTTTCTTTCGATGAATACCAATTAGAAAGTTTTCCACGTGTCGGAATACCCTATATACCAAATTTCAAGTTGTAGATCAAAAATTCGTTGAGTTTATAAGGTGAGAGTTGTTCTCATACACACACACACATTTTCTCACTTTATAGATAAAGTTAAAAGTGAACAAAAGTAAAGTCTTTTAAAATAGTTTCTTTGACACGATTAGCACTTTGAATAAGCAGATAAAATATCTTTGAAACTACGTTTATTATGTAAATATCTTAGTGGAAATCATTGATTTTAATTAATTGACTAATTATTAAAAAATTCTGATGGTAAAATATATATCATAAGATAATTAATTTAAATATTAATTTAATTGGGGGAATATTTCTTTAATTAGAACTTTTTTTGTTATAAACCGAATACTTTTATTTATATATTTCATAGACTTGAACTGTGTAAAACAATTCAAATATTTTAGTTTTTAAATGAATTAAAAATCATTTCTTTTACAACGTAATATTTTATTTTTTCATCATATCCAAACCATTTTTTAGATTTGTCATGACCTTTGCTCATTACAACTTTTTAGATCTACTAACTTAGAAAACGATCACTGGACTTTTGCTAATAAGAACTATGTAAAGGGTAATTTTTAAAACAGTTGTTTCGTTCTATTTTATACGATATACTCAAATGATTTAACGCTACTAACTTCAGTATGTAATATTCTAAAAAACTAGCGGGGGTACCCGGCGTTGCCCGGTTGTTTGGAGGTGTGTGTGTGTAAGCGAAGTAATAACGGTATATTAAGAAAAGAAATGTAAAATAATGTTAAACTTTTTTCAAAAATCGGCAAAACCTAGAGAAAAAGAAAATAGTGAGCAAACGTAAAACTTCTTTATAAAAGAAATCGGAAAAACAAAAAGCAAAAATCCATGGAAAAACGTGTTCGGAAAACAAAAAACCAAAAACCAAAAAATACAGCGAAAAACGGAAAAAAAAGAAAAAAATGCCATAAATAACCCTTCGATTAGGTTAATTCCAGGTTTTTAAGCAACTACGAAGTAACGCTTCGATTTGGTTAATTCCAGTTTTTTTAAGCAACTACTAAGAATAGAAAACTCAAACCGGAGTTCCTTCGTAACTGTTCCTTGTGAACGATCCGACAACGGTGTTAAGTGGTCGCGGGTAAAGGAGGAATTTAATAGAGAGAAAAGATTTTACCACTTCCATTGAGTTTATCCGATTTTGGCCGTGAACTCTCGGCAGAAAAAATATAGGGATCTAAGATTATCGAGGAAGTTACGTAATAGGCCTATAACACACCTCAGATATTTTGCTGCAGTTGTGCATATTACATTTGCATGAAATGTCTTGATGTTTAATCCTATTAAGGTCAAAATAATACGAGCAAAATTGAGTTCATTTTATATATAGATATAGATATAAGATAGAAGATAGATAGATAAATAGAATAGATAGATAGAAGATACAAGATAGAAGATTAAAGAAGAAGAAGAATAGAAGAAGATGATAGATAGAAGATAGAATAGATAGATAGATAGATAGATAGAAAGTAG
Organism: Euprymna scolopes; assembly: GCF_053919585.1. Taxonomy (NCBI): domain Eukaryota; kingdom Metazoa; phylum Mollusca; class Cephalopoda; order Sepiida; family Sepiolidae; genus Euprymna; species Euprymna scolopes. Next base: position 43,748,265 of record NC_136488.1, read on the forward strand.
ATAGAAGGAAAGAAGATAGAAGATAGATAGAAGATAGAATGGAAAGATGGGTGGAAGATAGATAGAAAGAAGATAGATAGAAAAAGATAGAAGATAGATAGATAGGTAGATAGATAGAAGGAGAATAGAAGATAGATAGAAAAAGATAGTAGATAGATAGATAGAAGAATAGATGATAGATAGAAGATTAATAGAAAGAAGATAGATAGAAAGAAGATAGATAGATAGATAGATAGAGAGAGAGAGAGAGAGAGAGAGAGAGAGAGAGATAGATAGAAAGAAGATAGATAGAAGAATAGAAGAAGAAAGATAGAATAGAGATAGAGATGCTTATGATTTTTATTTCTAAAGAATGACATCCGTCGTGTGATTAAATCATTGCCGATTTTTGGACAAAAGCTTGTTTATTTTTTGTTTCTTTTTTCGACGCTATTTTGTGATCTGAAAGTGTAGTTTTGTTGAACGTTAATCACTCGTAATAACAGAGAGAGAGAAAAAAAGAAACGATCTGTTTGAAATATCCGACTTAGCGCTGCTCTGTTGATGGACACACTAAAACGAATATTGCTCTTTCCGATAATTCATTCTCAATACTGCTCCGCCTTCAATGTACATTACAAGATCTCCGATTGTAAGAGCGAACTTGTTTCAATGATCAAATAAATTACTTCAGTAAACACGATGAATATTTAGCAATCAAATGTGACTTTTCTTACGCATATATTCAATTTGCTTCTACTTCTCACACATATTCTTTCTTTCTCTGTCTCTGTCTCTCTGTCTGTCTCTTCCCGTATCTCCTTCTCTCTCTCTTTTCATTTCTCCCCCCCCTTCTCTCTCTCTCTCTCTCTCTCTCTCTCTCTCTCTCTATATATATATATATATGAGAGGAGACTTATCTGGACATTATAAAGCTCAACAAGTATCTTTGGAGCTTATATATGAAAACAATAGGAGTGGGAAATTAAGTCACAGAACTATATATTAGTGGATATAGATTGGTTCATTTATTCAATAAGGGAATACAATCGATTGGGTGGGGGATAGAAGGGACTCTTTATGCCAAGGCATTTCGAAGCCTAATGCCTCTCATCAGAAGAGAAGAGAAGGTGCTATGTAACATAGTGGAGATGCGGCGTCTAGCGTTGGATTCGTTAGGAACGAAATAGATCAAAACAAATTTAAATTATAAATGATGTTGAGGGGGGGTCGAATTCTAAATAAAGGAGGAGCGTATTATATATAGTGTATGCAGAAAGGTTTAAAGACTATGACAAAACTCTATACACCTTTCTGCATACACTACATATAATAAGCTCCTCCTTTATTTAGAATTCGAACTCCTACCATCATCTATAATTTTAATTTGTTTTGATCTATTTCGTTCCTAATTAATCCAACGCTGAGAGGATTGCAATTAGCAAAGGTTGTGTGAGCTTTATTAATCTAACGTCTGTGTCATAATTTATTGCAATGAATATTTTTATGTAAATTTTATAGCGAATAAATATATTCATATCCGATATTTATTTTTTGATTATATGATAAGAAAAGAACAGAAAATTGTATTCCGGACCGGAAATATTAATATGTCTACCTCATATCCGGTCTAGCCTCTTCAGTGTTCAAAGCTTGTTGAACGTTCTTTGAAACGGAGTGAGGGTATAAAAAGGCAGAGAAAACGAAGAAGAAATATGGAAATAAGTATACTCTGACTTCTTCTGTTCTCTCTTGTATTTTCGATATTTGTTAATACTTTACTCGTAATAAGGATAGGAACTCGGAACAGAGAGATCGTTAACCAAAGTATTCGGAGTTAAATAAACCGTAAAGAGTTGATATACCCTAAAACATGATAAAAGATAAATATACATAATCAAATATGCATTATATACAAACGTAATACTACCGTATGCTTCTTCTACGTTTATATTAGTATTGCACCCACACTTAAAACCCAGTAAGTTCAAAACACATGTGTCTGCAGATTCGAAAATAATTGTAAATATTTATTTTTTTAATATTATCGTTATAAAACCCATCAAGCAAAAGTTTGTCTTCTTTAAGGAATTAAGAATAAGCAGCACAGTGCAATATTCAACGTCAGTCATTGAATACTCTCTGACAATATATTGTTTATGCCAGCTGATTTTCTATTTGTAAATACTCAATTTCCCTCAGTACTGGTGTTAAAGTAAAGGTAAATACTAGCCTAAGACGTAAAGTTTGAGTATGCGACTGGGTTAAATCTTTCGACGATAATTATTTCATATACAGAACAGAGCGCAAGTTCGAGATACATGCGCCTGTAAGGTAAATATTAAACATAACGATATTTTAAAACTATTATCCGATATATTACATGGATAAACTATGTATTTATATAAATATATTTGGCTACATATGTGCATACATCTTTCTGTGGTGCATCACTTCGCCAATTATATGTATATATTAATTCGTAAATAATATATATATATATATATATATATATATATATATATATATATATATATATATATATATATATATATATATATATAAGGTAGGGGAGAAAACCGAAGCAGCAAAACTAAATCCAGCTTGGAGGATGCTATATATACAAATGTGGGTAAATCTTGGCATATCTTATAAGTTTGAAAATATAGGTTCTTTCCCCAATTGTCATAAAATTGTAACCATAGAATTAAAATCGTATAATATTTAAATCTTAAAATAGCCTGCAAATTTTCATGTAGTTTTTTCCTAGAAATCTACAGATATATTAAATTTGGTTTTAAGTATATATATATATATATATATATATATATATATTATCAATATTTTTAACTAAAAAATTTAAATATTAAAACATATCAAAATTTTGAATATTAAAATATATAAACATTTTAATATTAACATATATACAAATTTTAAATGTTAAAATATATAAAATAATTTAATATATTTACTTATATCAAAATTCAGTAATGTTCATATAATTGAAGTCTTAGATTAGGACCCAGGCGCGGAGCAAACCCTCTCAGGGCTGATGGACCCAGTAGATCTTCCCAGATCACCCGTCTAGGAGAAGGAAAACTCTGAAACTAAACCAAAGGGGAGAGAGGCCTCTCCAGTCTTGGATGACAACCTTCCTAGAGCTGGTGACTCAAAAAAATTATCGGTCTGCAAACCTAAATTGTTAAGGAGTAGATAGGCTCTGTCTATCGCCGGCTTCCATACTCCTTCTTTGCCTTCTCGGGCGCAGAAACACAATCACAAGTGAATCGACAAAACACTTAGTGGTATATCTTGTTTCTTGTCTAGGGCATTGAATGCCGTTCCCCCACTCCCGACATCCCACCCCTCAAAACTGGGCACTTGGGAGTGCTTGAGTACCACACATGCCTGTGCAATTAGATTGGGGTTATCTTCTTCTGATGGGCTGAGGGTACCGGATTGACAGTTCCTGGCTGCTGTTTCCGACTGGTAGTACAGGGTCCCTAACTCTTTGGTAGTGCTTAGAGCGGCTGCTCCATAAACAGTTGTATAATATCGGGATGTTTATAGTGCAATGTTGCGCATGGAAAGGGACCCTGCACTAATCCCCGATGGGCTTTTCTGAGGCCACAGTCCTAGTTGAAGAAAGGTCAGCTAATGGTCTACTTGTGTTGCATGTCTGATACCCTGCATAACCTCTTGTTCAGCTCCCCCTCACCTAAGTGAAACTCTTTAAAAACATGATAAGAGTACAATAAAAAAAATAAGCTTAAACCAGGCCTAGGGACAAACAAATCCAACTTGCCTCCTCACTTGAGGCTTGCATTCACTAACATCCGTGGACTTAGAACTAATTTAGTTGATGGTGAAGCATTTCTCCTAACAAATACCCCGGATATCTTAGCACTAAGCGAGACTAACCTACACTCCTTCATCCCCTCTAACTAATTTAACATGCCTGGCTATCTTCCACTCTGCCGTAAGGACTCTGACAGACATATGCACGGACTTGGAGTCTATATTCGTAACACCCTCCCTCTGACTAGAGAAACAAACCTAGAATCGGACGATCAAGCATTTATGTGCTTTAGACTACACATACAACACAACATTAGCTCCTTTTATTTTCTCTGCTGCTCTCCCTCGACCCAGGACTGCACCATAATGAACAAAGTCTCTTACAGCATAGACACAGAACTCTCCCTCAACACTAGCGCACAAGTACATGTATTTGGTGACTTTAATGTTCACCACAAAAACTGGCTTCGATTCTCTACTCACACAGATACAGCGGGCAGCTCAACACATAGTTTCGCTATATCTCACTCCCTATCACAAATGGTTACGTTTCCAACCCGTTTCCCTGGCCAGGAAGAACAACACGCATCACTTCTAGATCTGTTTCTGACTACAGTTCCCGAGGATTGTATAACAAATGCTGACAGCCCACTCGGGAACGCTGACCATGCAGTGATAATGGTAGAAATCGCCCTAAATTCTAGACCCAAAACTGAAGAGCCAGTGCTCAAAACAACGAGATATTATAAAAAGGCTGACTGACAAGCCATAAGAGATCTCATCAGAGATGCTCCATGCGGAAATATTTTTTCTCTTCGTGCTGAACAGTGCGCAAATGAGACCACTGAATGGTTCAAAACAGCAATGGAAGTACATGTTCCCATGCGGAAATTTTATAGCAAGCCCCACTCTCCCCAATGGTTTACTTCGACTTGCGCAACTGCCATTGCTCAAAGGCAGCATACATACCGCAGATTTAACCGACATAAGTCCAGTTCAAACGGACAGAAATATATAGAAGCTAGAAGTAACGTTAAGAAAGAAATAGCGACAGCTACGAGAGAATTTACTGAAACCACAAAAAATGCATCGAATCACAAAAATTGGGAAATCGTGACTTCTGGAAAATCTACAACAGTGTAGTAAATAATAGGCAATCAACAATTCCCCCACTAACCAACAATCATGAGGTTGTTTGCTCAGGAACCGACAAGACTAATATGCTTGCTAGCCGGTTTGCCTCGAGCTCCTCACTGGATCCTTCCAACCACCCCCTGCCTGACTTTCCTTTGCGGACAGACGCCACGCTAGACGATCTAAACTCACCCCTGCTCAGGTACACGCTATCATAAAAAAAACCTTGACACTTCAAAAGCATGTGGACCTGATCTCATCCCAGCTGTACAATTAAAAAAGTGCTCAGCCGAAGTAGCTCCAGTTCTCTCCAAACTCTACAACAAATGCCTTAATGAATCGTGCTTTCCGGGCTGTTGGAAAACTGCTTCTGTGGTATCAATATTCAAGAATTCTGGCGAAAGAACTGACCCATCAAATTATCGCCCCATTAACCTCCTCCCACTTTTCGCCAGAATATTTTAGACCATAATTAACCATGCTCTAGTCAATCACCTTACAGATGCTAAACTATGGATTTAGACAAGCCCGTTCCACAGCTGACATCTTCACTGTAATCTCTGAACGTATATACCATTCACTGGACAAAGCGGAGGAGGGCAGACGGTAGATATATCTAAAGCTTTTGACAGGGTATGGCACAAGGGTCTCCTCAGGAAAATTAAATCATACTGTATCACTGGTAGAATACTTAACATAATTAAATCCTTCTTAGATAAGAGAAAAATCCAGGTTCTCCTCGACGGTCGTACATCTAAACCGTGTGATATAAATGCGGGAGTCCCTCAGGGGTGTATCCTTGGACCTCTATTGTTCCTAATATTTATTAATGACCTCCCCGACAAAACTGACTCTGAGATAGGTATATATGCTGATGACACCACACTCTATAACAGGCATGACAGGAAAACAAATGAACACATATCTACAGAAATGGCAAAAACACTAGAGGATGACTTCCAATTTGTAGTGGAATGGGGACATAAATGGATGGTCACATTCAATGCTGCCAAGACTAAACTGGTTTCATCCAATAATTACAAGAAACCTTCTCTGCCGCCAATAGCAATGGCCAGTGACTCCCTGTCTGAGAGTATATCTTTCAAACTGCTTGGCCTAACGTTCACAGGAAACATGAGTTGGAACAATTATATTGAAAACATTGCCAGGGCCGCTTCAAAAAATGTAGGCTCTCTCTACCGTGCTAGAAAACTACTGACACCTGAAAGTACCCTGTACCTCTATAAGGCCACCAGTAGCTCATGTATGGAGTATTGTTATCACATTTGGGCTAGTGCATCTCGCTCCTAGACAAGGTTCAAAAGAGAGTCGCCAATCTGATAGGCCCTGAACTGGTATCTAAGCTTCAGCCTCTGTTCCATCGACTAAACGTTGCACCCGTCTGCCTGTTCTACAAGTATTTTAATGGTGAATGCTCTGACGAACTGCAGACACTTGTGCCCCACTACGTAAACCCCCTCGACAAACCCGACAGACAGCTAAATCCCACCCCCACACAGTAGAGATCCCTAGATGTAAAAGATCTTTCTACTCCAGTAGTTTCTTCTGCATAACCGCTAGACTCTGGAATTCCATTCCAGGTCCCTGGTTCCCTAACTGTACTGACATGCAGAAGTTCAAGTGTAACGTGAACCGACATCTTGCTGCCCAAATCCCAACATAGTGCCCCAGTTGCTGCCTCTGATAGTAGCCCCCTGCACCAAAGTGGCAATGTGCCTTGTTTGGGGTGAAAATGTAAGAAAAAAAAAGTCCAAATAAAATTACGCAATTCTAAAGTTTCATGGTTATCACTTTGTATAATGAAACATTCATATATTCACAAAATCAAGATAATAAAATTAAAAATGAGAATATCATATTATGTATTTACATCTCTGTTACAATTATTTCGCGAGCATTCGGACAATTGCAAGCATTTTGTGATTTTAAAAACTTCCAAACACAGACTCTGTTCAGACGGTGCAATACACTAGTCATACATATATAACCATATTTCTAATCTTTATATAAGAGATCAAACAGTTGAACTTACTTTTAGCACACGCGTCCAAGTTTTTGTTTAATTATTTTGCGTTAATTACATTTTCTCCCCAAATTTATTTAACCTGATTAAATCATATTATTATTCATATTTTTTTCATCATAATTAGAACCTATTATAGTATTGCCTAAATTGGCAGCGTCTGAAAATAAAATTTAACCGTCTCCTCATTAATAATTTTAATTAATCTATTCTCTGGAGAAGGAAAGTTCTGATCAATTATTTTGTAAAACTCTTTAGAGATATGATTTTGAATATTTTCGCTAAAAGGCGGATTAACCCAAACTTGATGTTGAGTCCATTCCTCTTATTCTTACTATTATTATTTCCGTTATATGCTTCGCCATTATTTGTTATTTCATTCTTTTTATTGTTGATTCCTTACATAGGGATTGTAAATATTGTAATATATGCATAAAGTGTGTATCTAACTGTCTCAGAAGAATCTGTTTTTGGAATATTTTGAAATTACATAATGTTTGTCATTGTCCAAATACTTACGAAACAATTGTAAGGATACAAAAATACACTATATGATTTTTATTTTATTGTTTAATTTTGTGAATATATATATATATATATATATAAATATATATATATATATATATATATATATATATATATATATATATATATATATATATATATATGTATATATACATTTTTGGCAAATTTATATGTTACAAATCCCAGCGACTATTGAATAGAATTTATAAAATGAATGGCCTTACTTGTGTAGTGGGCTTTGCGACATTTACATTTAAGGTGGCACATTAGTGGGATCGTCTATCACCAAGAGCATATTTTTGGCCATTTATTACAGCCATAAAATGTTCCAATCCTAGTAATTTGTTTTCTTGTTTTGAATTACAAAATATATGATATCCCCTCCAACCCCTAACCTTGATAACGGAGAGTCTACAACTTGCTGCTATGTTCGAAATCATCTGAAATACCGGCAATGGGAGACTTGATTCAAAATATTTCTCATATGTTATATCTGCCCTATTTAATTTTCATACATAAAGTAAATTTCAAAGTGCATAAAGATTATTTGATACTGGAGATATTCATAATCTTACCCTATTTTCAAAAGAAGGGAAATTAAACATATGAAAAATATTTGGAATCAAGTTTCCATATTGCTGTTATTTCATACCATTTGAAACAATAGAAGCGAGTTTTGGTCTTCCTTCTGTAGAGTACAGCAGATTTGGGTATATATATATATATATATATATATATATATATATATATATATATATATATAATATTTTTATTTATATAGACAAACACTGAACATGCTAATGTTTCAGACCATTGGTTTGCAAGAGCCAAAAGTTACTCCTAAGGCGACGTAATAAAGTTTATTTGCAACCGAAGACATCTGGTAACCAAATGCCTTCGGTTGCAAATAAATATAATTATTATATTTGTCTCTTCTTATTGAGCACTCTTAATAAACTTGTTATAATTCATGAGTTTTATATCCTGAATACCTTTAACATGATGTATATATATATATATATATATATATATATATATATATATATATATATATATATATATATATATATATAAAGGATAAATATTTATAATTGTGAACGTATTCATAGGGGAGAAACATTACAAAATCAAATCAATATGTACGATCGTTTCGGAAAGGCTATGGAACGCCTCCTCAACAAAGGTTTACGCACTTTATTTACTTCAATACGCGAGTTAAAATTTGGTGTCGTTCCCCATTTATGCTGACGAGGAGACGATATCCAGAAATATTTTATTTTATTTTTCGATGGTTCTATTTTTAAATAGTAAACGAATAAAGGGATATCGTTTCCGAAACGATCGTACATATTAATTTGATTTTGTTATGTTTGCCCCTATGAAACTTTGATTAATAATTTCACAATTATTAATCTTTCACCCTTTCTATTAATGTAGCTCGAGATAATTACACCTATTGAGTTCATCATATATCTGCAATACTCGGGGCACAACACATAAATAGATTTACTAAGGCTTTGGTTTTTTAGAATATTGTCTATTACTCTCTACAATATATATATATATATGTATATATATATATATGTATATATATATATATATATATAAGGTTCTTTAAATCATGTCTTTTTGAAAAAATAAATGTTATCAAGGGAAGAAAAAACAATAACTTATTAAGTATTGGTTTAAATAATTAATTTTGCAAAGTAAAATACGATAATCATTAAGCCAATTTGCTACGGTCTTTAAAAATCTTATCAAACTGAACTATTCTAAACATAAGAAAACTTTCATGTGAACGATTCGCGCATATACAGTCGTGAAACGGTTGACAAACAGATAACATTCGATAAAACCCCCAAGCACCATTTTTTTTTCAATTTTGACCACTTAGCACTCCTGTTTTCTGAATGAAAACCTTATAAAATATTTTCGACATGTCTGATTACAATATATACCAAATTTCAAGTCTATAGATAAAAAATTCCTTGAGTATATATGATGTGGAGTGCTCTCACACACACATTCTCACGTTTATAGACATAAAGATTATTCCTTTCAACATATGTGTTTTAGTTACTAATCATTTATGATATTCTTATTAACTTGACACCGTATGATGGCAAATTTAGACACATTGTCGTTTTTAATGTGGGGAAAATGCAGTTCGACACACTAAGGCACTCTGGATTGGAACAAAACTAAATTTTCTTGATTCACTGAACGAGGACAGCATAGACTAAGTGTAACATCAAAACAGATTCTACACTTTATTCCTAGTAAAGATGCCAAAGAACTATGATTGTTACTACTTTACATTTATTTGCAGATACCTGTGTATTTGACTCTTTTACAATGCTTAATAGTGAATTATACTTGGAATGCTTTCAGTTTACTTTTTATCTCTCAGCCACCTTCTCTCTACCTTCTATATTTTTTATTGTTTTCTTTTTTCTCGTTACTCTTTCGTCGTTTATATCTTTGCTCTCACAGAAAAAAGTATGTGTGTATTTGTCTAATGATAATTTGTGAATTAAATTACTATCGATTTGTTTAATTTTCGTTTCTCTTTTTCTTTTTGGCTTCCGTTATTTTCTTCTCTTTCTTCAACCTCTTCCTGATGCCCCTATCCTTTTTTCTCTCCGCATTTCTTCTCGTATCTTCTTTCTATTTCACAGACCCACCTTTGGACTTCAATCATCCTGTTTTTCTGTCTCTCTCCTTTTTATCTCTAACCATCGCCATCTCTCTTTGACTTCCTTTTTTTTGTCTTTTTCTTTTGTTCTTCTTCCTTCATTCGCTATCCCTCTTGCGTTTTCTATTTTTTTTTTTACCCCCGTAATCTCACTATATTCAAAAGTAGTGATTTCAATTTATCTGGAAAAAGAGTTAATCCGTTCCTTGCGATTGTAATTATTGACAAGTTAAGCTCGACGTCATCTTATATAGGCATTTTACACACGTTTTATAGTATTGTACATACGCTATATATATATATATATATATATATATATATATCCCTCTGTCTGTCTGTCTGTCTGTCTATCTGTCTGTCTATCTGTCTGTCTGTCTGTCTGTCTCTCTCTCTCTCTCTCTCTCTCTCTATATATATATATATATATATATATATATATATATATATTAAATGTTTATTTTTGAAATATCGTTAATTTCAATGTATACCGTTTTCGTTTAACGGGTCTAGATTGTTATGTTAAAAACCTAATCACCGTTAATTTCGAGTTAATAAGTACAGAGCATATATAGTGCAAAACTTTGTTGGAATTCAAATACTTACTTTTCTTTTTTATAACTTTTGTTTATTTTATCCTGGATTTTTTCATTACAGCTGTTTCGTTAGTAGGAAGGCAATTTTACAATTTATGTGTCCATAAAAATATCCTGTCGACTTATGCGTGTGCGTATGTATTAGCAGGGATAAGAATAGAGAAGAGTTAAAAGTGCGACATCTTTTCTACAAAGATTCTCTCTATCTATCCCTACTCTATTAACCTCTTTCTATCAACGCTCACTATCCCCCCATACCTCGTTCTGTAACTCCCTCTCCTATTTATGGCTTTTCCGGCAACTGAAAAAATCGTTAAGGAATCATTACATAATTACATTATTGAAAAATTTTCGCCTTCCCTTCAGAATAATACGGTTTCTCTTAAACCCTCCAAAATAAATATTAATAATATATCAGTCTTATGAAGCATATTACCTTTAGCAAAATTTAGTGGCAGACAGATGTCTAGATTTGAGGGGTACAAAAATTTTTATAATCCAATCATGAAGGGAAGACGAAAATTCATGATTAAAACGTTAAAAATAAAATCAAGGTTTAAAATAAATTAACGGGGTGAAGAGAATAAAACGGGGGTTGTCAGCTGACCGGTTTCGCCCTCGCTTTATCAAAGCTGTATCGAGGGATTTGAGTGAACAAAAGAAGAGGAAAGACACAGATCGGAATCGAAATTATGTACACATAACGTTGCGTTACGTTATGTATGGGGGAAAAATTTGGGAACGCAATTGACATAGAACGTTAGATCCTAGATCCTAATCACGCTCAAACCTAAGAGACATTCCTTCTGCTTGCAGAGGAAAGGCCTTCTCAACCGAACGTGAACAGTCTCCAAGATTTCTAACTGAAATAATGAGTGAGCACGACTAAAAATTGAAAAAGGTTTCGTGCTAAAATTCGCTGCACAAGACGGGGTTTTTATAAGGTGGTCAGTAATTGAAGACCCGTGTGTATTGGCAATTACGTTTGTTGTTTGGTATGTCCCATTACTGATTTTGGTAGCTACGTGTTATTGGACTCTTCCATCCAATCTTAATGTTGTTCGACCCACATAGTTAGTACTGCAACTACATTCAAAATTGTAAATTTTTTGGCCAAGATAAAAGTGTAGTATCTGTTCTTCAGATGCGGCACTTCCATTTCTCGTTCTCTTTCAGTGGAGGAGAAATCGTTCACGACTGAGACAATTTTTATTTTTGTACCTCTTCTTCACGTTAAAAAAACGACCCTGGTATCTAACTCTGTCCCCTAGGGAGGCATTGCAAATAGGTACATTATATATTATTTTTTCTTATTCCCCTTTTTATTCTCTTCACCTCGTTAATTTTATTTTAAACGTGATTTTATTTTAAACGTTTGATAATGAATTTTCGTCTTCCCTTCATGACTGCATTATATATATATATATATATATATATATATATATATATATATATATATATGTGTGTGTGTGTATGTGTGTGTGTGTGTGCATGTGTGTATGTGATTTGGGGGAGATGGTACAAAATCTAAGTATCGCAATTACGAAAGCAATTCTTACTTTTTAATAAATTATGATTGAAAGAGAGGGTTCGCACTTACTCCTCAAGAACTTAATCGAGGGATTTAAGGAGGAAAGCGAGGGATATATATATATATATATATATATATATATATAGCCACACTGACGAGCTGTGATACATTGAAACAGTAATGTATGTTAATGACTATATATGCTTTATCTATCTGCTTTCATATATATGTATATGTGTGTGTACATATTTAAATAAAGTATGGTTATGATATATGGGTGTTACTATAAATATCACAGCCCCCGCCTCAAAAGTTGTAAAATAAAAGGTAAAAAAAAGAAACAAGAAACGAATTATATAGGGAGAAGGGTTTATCAGGAGACGATAGATTGGAATGTGTTCCTTAACGCAGTCAACGGAGAAATAAGCTAGGGTTTTCATCAAGATGTAGCAATAAACAAAATGAATCGAACAATGGATGTAGATATATGTAATGTCTGCGATAGGGAATCGCTATGAGTTTCCAATAGTCAATGAGTTTTCATGACGATGGGAGCGGTTTGCTGATTTTAGAATTTTTCGACGTTTTTACGACAGTCCACTTGACGACTGTCCGATTGACGACGGTTAGGAGGGCAGTTGAACACGACGACAGTCGAAAATATACACAGTTGAAGAGTGCGTGACTCGGAGCAGACGGGAGATGAATTAATCAACCGGCTGGCAAACACAGCTTTGGCAGTAGTTGTAGAGCTGGACTTCGGAATTTTGCGGGTCGGAAGTTTACATCCGCACTTAGAGTTCAACGAGTATGTAGCGAAAGCATCAAAGTTGTGTTTTGTATTTGTTTAACCATTTCACTTCCCACTCGGCAGCTGTCAATGTATAAAAGACGACGACAAAGTAAGAACTAGAACAAGAAAAGATAAAAGAAAAAACACTGCATACAATGTTGGGATCGGCGAGTTGTTGCGCGGAGGACACGTGGCATCACAGATGTACACTTGTGGAATATCTTAGAGCCTAATCACGCTTAATGTATTATAACTCTTTCTATTTAAAACGAGGGCATACTCTTTAAACGAACGTGAACAGTCTTCAAGATCTTCAAATAATGTTTTCAATGAACATGACTCAGAATGGAAAATGAGTTCATGCTACAATTCGTTGCGCATGACGGTGTTTTAAGTAAACGGTCCGTTGTAGAAGACCTAGATGCATTACTTAAAACATCTGTTGGTCTGGAGATCCCATTTTTTGGTTTTGCTAGATAATGTGTTATTACAGTGTATTATTCAATCCCACGTTGTCAGCCCTCCAGTTTCATTTAAATCGATCCATTACATTATTATCATTGTCGGGGGTAGTGTGTGTTTTTAGAGAAGACGCAATTAGCGTTTTTTAAACAACACAACCCGTACATTAGAAACAAAATACCATATTTCAGGCGTTTAGCTGCTTTGCTTGGCGAATTTCTCACATTTTGTACATAACCACACCAAACAAATGCAGTTTAAACAATTAGTCACCGTATTGAGTTTTATTTTAGAAAAAATCAGTTATTTTCTTTAGATGACCAGTCTAATCACATCAAGAAGGTACTCATTATATATATATATACAATCACACACGCACACACACACGCACGCACACACACACACACGCACACACACATATACATATATGTATATATATATATAAACGTAAACGATTATGATTATATTTAGATTCACTAGTGTTCTATGCTTATGCAATCATCAGTGTAAAAAATGATGCTGGTCGGGAGATTAGAACCTAATAAAAAAATCACGCTTGACTTAGTGGGCTAACATTCTATCTCAAAGTCACCGGCAATTAAGAGTAGAATTGAGGAAAATTACGTGTCTATGAACGCCAGTTCGGTGGGCACAAATAGTAAGCAGCCAGTAAACAACCTGAATATGGAATTTTGCATTTGCTTTTTTATTTAACCGATTTTTCTTAATTCCCTAAACATAAGTAAACTTTAATTTCGTAAAAGGGTTTTGTAGCTATGTGTTTAAAATAAATATTAACAATTATTTTTATACCCAAACACACCAGTGTTTCATGCTTACGCTATTAACAGTGCAGGAATTGATAATTACTGATGACTGGGAGATTCTAACCCAGTCGCAAATACAGCCTTGATTCACGATATATATATGTGCATGTGTGTTTATGGTTGTATGCCCATGTCCTTATGTAGATTCGATTTAATGTGTTTCGCTACCATTTCGCGAATTTCTAACATAATTGCTCCTACTAACATGAAATTGAATATATTGGCCTCCATTAAAAGGGGGACAGAAATAGAGTAATTTCTGGTCAATTAATGTGCGTAGCTTACATCTCGAAAAGCCTAATAGGATAATTTCTAAGGTTAGGAACCAATCAAGCTGAAAACATCGACGCTCATCAAACCAGAACCATGATTTTTATGACCCCCACTTGCAATTCACATCCACGTTTTTTTCCTGTCCTTTCCTACCTTAACTGCCCAGGAAAAAAAATGGTCGCAGAAATAACATGAATCAATCCAGAAAAAGAGATTGAACGGTCCATGAAAGAATTCGCGCCACTTCCACTTAAATATTTCCTTACTCTGACACAAATGAGCAGGAAATATGTTTTCTTCTTTTCTGAACTCGTAATTCTCTTTCTCCTTCTAGTGATTCGTCTTTCCCTCTCGATTTCACTAACTCACTGTGTATCAATATATATATATATATTCCTGTGGAAATATATTTTCTTATAATATATGCCAATCCTTACTTAAGAAGCTCAATGTAATTACAGAGCAATATAGTGAATAAATGCCAAAAGATTATATTTCAAAATGGAGTAATTGAAAACATATTATAAAATATTTACAGCTTCTCTCCGGATTTTCGGATTTTAATCATGTCAAAACGCACTTAATTTCCTTTTGACAGATTAAGATTGTCGGACTGACTTCCTCATCTTGGTTGTTATCGTCACAACGTTTCGGCCGTTTTGCCCTCCGGCCTTCATCAGGTGTTTTGAATCGAACTGGGGAAGCGTTTGTTAGGAGTCTCGAACCCAACCCTTTATTATTATTACGGGGGTACCGTGTTCGGAATCCAGCTAGGCTCTGCGACATAGTTGCTGATTCTCTGTTTTGAATGTTACTTTTTTTCACTGCCTTCGTTCAGGATTGAACTCAGCACTTTTGGGTAACTGTAAACATTGATACAACGTCTAGGACCACTCGGCCATATGTCACTAGGACAATTCTTAGTTGGTTTTTGTTAATGTTAAACCTATGTTGTTATTCAAGGTTTTCTCTCTCTATCAGAGGTGTCCAAATTGCATTCAGCTCTATGCTTGGTTTACTCAGTAGGTTGTTATATATATCCGAACATGTGAGCTGTTTCTTTAAGTTTTCTCACTTTCCAGTGACATGGTTGGCTATACCCGATTTTTCCGTCTCGCCTTTAGTTAACACAGTACCCCCGTAATAATAATAAAGGGTTGGGTTCGAGACTCCTAACAAACGGTTCCCCAGTTCGATACAAAACACCTGATGAAGGCCGGAGGGCAAAACGGCCGAAACGTTGTGACGATAACAACCAAGATGAGGAAGTCAGTCCGTCAATCTCAATCAATGAAAACACCTCATCTCAAAAATACAGACAATGCCAGATTGATTGTTGCTATTTTTCTGATGAGTTAAGGGCATAATAGATTCACTGATTAATATATAATAGTTAAGTGATTGAGTTTGTGCTACGAAACAGATACTGTCCAGAATTGTAAATGTCGACTGAATTAAAGGAATAAATTATAAGATGGGCAACATCATGAACTTTGGAATATAGTCTTTTGTCATTTATTCACTATATATATATATATATATATATATATATATATATATATATATATATATATATATCGACTTCCATAAGTCATTGTCAAGAGAGTGATAAAAAATTAAAAACATGCGTTAATTAGTTTAACAAAAAGACGATTAAAATTGTTTAAACTACTTAAGCGTGCCTTCCCCTTCATATTGAGCCTGATTGATGGTTGTTTTTTATACGGATTAGTAGGGTTTAAATAATTGGGAGGCGTAGATTACCGTGAGAGACAGCTAAAATGGCGGTGTTTTTAATTAGTATATCTATTAATTCGGTATGTGTGGTGCCGTGTGCTGTGAGGTGTTGGTAAATTGAACTATTCGGGAGAGAGAGGTGGCATGTTAGTCGGCAATAGATTGTGGTTTTATCATGCTGATGTTCGTGTTGTTTTTGGAGACACGTTCTTCTATAAGACCTTTAAAAAGGTACGCGGCATTTCTAGTCTTAAGTAAACTGTCGTCGTATGTAGAATCATTGTTTATTGATAATTGACTTGTTCCTAATTTTTTGTAATAAATAATGAATCTTATTTTAGAGGGTTTTTTTTCGGTGGTTGAAATGCATGATATTTCGTATTATTTTTTCATCTACTTATTATTCACATGCATCCGGTTACAATATTATTATTATTATTATTATTATTATTATTATTATTATTATTATTATTATTATTATTATTATTATTATTACTATTACTATTACTATTATTATTATTATTATTATTATTATTATTATTATTATTATTATCATCATCATCATCATCATCATCATCATCATCATCATCATCATCATCATCATAATAATAATAATAATAATAATGATAATAATAATAATGATAATAATAATAATAACTATTATATAATAATAATATTAATAATATTAATATTATATTAATATTATATTATATTATATTATAATAATAATAATAATAATAATAATAATAATAATAATAATAATAATAATAATAATAATAATAATAGCGGTTAAAGTGTGTTTCATTTTCTGGTCAACGATATAATTTGGAAAGTTGTTATTAATCAGGGTTTGTTGTGTGTTGAAAAGTGCCTTATAGACTATTTATTAGTGGAATAACTACATTTGGCTCGGTGGATGAGATTTTTCACCACAACCATTTTATATCCGTCGGGACATTAACTTTAATAATTGAGGAGACATGATTCTTTAATGGCGGCTTTTTGTATGGGGAGATAATAAATCTATCAGTGTCGACAAGGAAGGGAATAGTGTTACTTGTATTTATTTTATGCGTGAAAATTTTTTTAAACGACGAGCAATATATATATATATATTACTTCCACATACAGTACTGTTTCGTTGTTTCACAGCTCGTCAGTGTGGCTATATATATTACTTTATATAGAAAGAGATGAACGATTTTTTTTTAGATTAATCATTTCATGCACCAATACATAATATCATAAGGCGATATCATATAAATTTCTTTGGCTTCCAATATTTAATCCAACAGTGCTTGTTATTAACAGGACGCTTTCGAAATTAATGCATCTGTTTAGACCACAATTGGACCATGATACTTTGCGTTTGAATTTAAAATTTTGATTTAAGGCATTATGTAAAAATAATTTATACAATCAAGAGTAAGGCCTCTACAGTACAATGTAGCCTGCTATGTATTATGGACTTAGTGCTGGAAAACATATATAGTTCCAAACAGAATAGGTAATCAATCAATTTGAGTGAAAAATGAGCAATTTTACCGACTTCGATGAATTGCGATGATATGGAATATACGTTGATGATCATTCATTCCTGGACAACGCCGGGTCTTCCTGCTAATATATATATATATATATATATATATATATATATATATATATATATATATATATATGTGTGTGTGTGTGTGTGTGTGTGTGTGTGTGTGTATGTATTATACGGGATTTTATTTAGGAAGTATAGATTATACGTACTTAAAATTGTGTCAAACCTGTGAAGTACTCTACGTATCAAATAGCGATGAAAAGAATGTTGAAAGATTTTAACTTTGTGTAATGCAATTCAAATGTACCGTAAAAATGGATGACGAGAGCGGAAACGAGGCTTTAAAGGAGAGAGCTGTTCTAAACGAGAAAAAAAACTTGACTAATAAAATTTTAAATAATAAACACTGACTTCCGTTGAATGTGAAAAGGAACACAAGGACCAATGAAATTCAAGTGTGACGTGATGCATGGCATCAGGGTAAATAGAAAATCAGTAATCGGTTGCCATGAGCCGACCTCGAAGCGATCCTGACTGATTTTTGGTTTACAACATGCAGCGAAAAGGTCAAGATGTAAGGATTCTCTTTCGAGATGAAGACCGATAGAATAGGCGAATCAATCGCAGTTAAGAAGTTATTTTTCACACTAGCCGGACATGTTTCTCGGCATTTCGCGAGGAGTTTTAATTTAAGTTTTAAGGCAATTTTTAGTTTCATATAAGAGATAAGAAAAGATTGGCACTCTAGCAGAATTAGACCCGAGTCCTCGGGATTTTACGTAAATTATGGTTTGGCTTCGACTGCCAGTCACCGTATTAAGCCTAGCAAAGTAACAGACGCAGACGCATATCAAAACAAAGAGACCGAAAAAAGTATAAATACAATAAATTCAAAATAAAATCTACTGTAGACTTACTGTTTTTTTTTAACTTGCACTTTGTATAGTTTATTTAATACTATTATTATTATTTTATTTTTTATTTTATTTGTTTGTTTTAAATTTTTTTTTTTTACGACAGTACTCAGCGTAGTATTAACACCCCCAAGCTCCCCATGTTAAGAATCGCTTTCGGAAAAACAACCCAGATTCGAACGCCGTTCTTAACATGAGGAGGTAGGGGTGTTAATTCCGCAATCCGTTCTTAACAATAGAATGTTGAGGATTTTTACACTACGTTTTGTACTGTCGTCAGATATTGCCTAATTTTTTCTGATTTTTTTTTTAGTACCCAGCGTAGTATAAACACCTCAACCTCTCCAAGTTAAGAAGGGTTTTCGGTATAAACATCCTCAAAAGCCGAAACATGGGAGGTTGAGTGTGTTTATTCCGAAAGAGGTTTTTATTATGTGGATGTCGGGAGTGTTTATAGCACGGTGGGTACTGTGTAAAAAATACCCAATTTGTCAATAAGCAAAATATATATTTTTTCAATAAAAGATAAATATTTTTGGTACTTATGTACTTATTGTAGCGTACTGAAATAACAACGTACTTATTTAGAAATACATTATAATCATGAGTAGTGTAGGGTGTTTGGTTATTATAGTGTACTTTTACTTAACATTTTTATAAAAAAGATATTGTAAAAGTGAATCCAAGTTAATAAGAATATGTTACACAATAGCGCGGTAACATAATTACATAAACATCCTGAAAAGACGCATATCACAAAATACCAGGGTTTTATGTATAACATGAACAGAATTTAAAATTCCAGTAAAATTTCCATCATTCCAGTAATTATAGGATAACCAAGTTCATGAAAAAGAATGTAAAATAAAAACTATCGAAATTTCAAACGGAACCCTTTATTTACTTCGCGAGGGTAGCATGCTCTCGTTCTGCCAGCCGTTCTCAATTTATCTTTATATTTCATTTTTGCTGTTCCTTTGTTTCTTCTAGTTTAAAATTTCTATATTGTTCTGTTTTTTTTTTTTTAATTTTTCGTTACGTTTTAGCGGGTTTCCTTCTTTCTTTCCGTTTCGTTTTTATCTATTTCCATTTTATTTTTAGGGTTATTTCTCTAGTATATTTTATTTCCTTTTGCCTTTCACTGTTTCTACTGTTTTTAACGATATGTTTTCTTACATTTTTAGGGTTCCCTTTCTTTTCCTTTCGTTTTATTTAGTTTCCGTTTTTATAATTAATTTGTTCCTTTTTTATCCTTACTCTCTTTAATTGTGTTTCTTCTTTTTCTTCCTTTTTGCTTTTCTTTATGTCTCTTTTTTCTTTTTAATTGGTTTTTTTTCTTTTTATTTTTCTATCACTATCAGAAGGAAAAGGAAGAGATAGAAAAATAGTAACCTTTTTTTCAGCTACATTTTCTATCTTTTTTGTCTAATTTCGTTTAACTTTTTTTTGTCTCCAGCTTAATTGACTAGGCAACGACTCGTAAATTAATCTGAATGTCGCCAATTTTCCGATACAAAACGAAGTCCCCATGTCTGCTTACGATGGTTGGAACCCTTGGTTACTTTGAACTTTCCCGTCAATAACAAGTACTTACGAAAACTTTTTACCTGTGCTGTCCGGATATTTTGAAAGGACACCTCCCATTCTCCCCCCCCCGCCTCTTTTCACTTTCTCATTCACTCAACACGTACATACGCACACGCATACACACATGCACATGGCATTTATATCACTTCGCACATACACTCACACGCACACACAGGCACACGTATACATCTTACAAAATTGAAATCCGTTTTGTTACGCATAGATTTCGGGTTAAATTGTTTGAATCAGTAGAACAAATGAGTTTGCAAAGCCAATACATTATTAGATTGCCAAGAAGGTGCTTGCGGAATTTTAAATTTTGATTTAAAATGATGTGGTTTCAAATACGTTTTTGTTATAGTACCTTTACTTTATATATCATTTTAAAGGGCGTTTATCGCTCTATCTCATCGGTTAAATCCAAATCGTTTAAAACGATATTTTTTTCGGAACGTTGAATACAAGATGGGGGAAAACAAATTCGCACAATTTTCTATTTCAATTCTAGCTAGACCGAAAAGCTGTTGAAACAGCTCGTTATATCAACAACACTTTTGACCAAAGAACCACTACTGAACGCACATCAAAATGGTGGTTTCAGAAATTTCGAAGCGGCGATGAGATGATGAGCGTAGTGGTCGGACATCGGCTGTTGTACACGATCCATTAAGAGCCTTAGTTAAAGCCAATCCATCCACAACTCTTCAAGAACCTGCTTCCGGTAGATAAAAAGACAACAAACTTGGTAAAGAAATGCCTCACGAATCGAACGACAACCAAAAGAAACGCCGTTATGAAATTTAACTATTCCTTTCTTTACGCAATAAGAACGACCCGTTTCTCTACCGAGCTATAAAAAGTAGGCTCTTTACGAGAACCAGGAACACTTAGCTTTGAGGTTAGATGCCGACGAAGCACTTCAGCACTTCCCGAAGCCAGGATTGCACAAAAAGAAAATGAAGCTGATAGTTTGGTGGTATGCGACCGATCTCATCCATTACTGTTTTTTTTTTAATGTAGCCGAAACAATTACGGCGAAGTACTATCAGCAAATGGATGAAATGCATCAGAAACTTCGACAACAACACCCAGCATTAGTCAACAGAAAAGCCCAAGCCTCATCCACGATAATGCCCCACCGCATGTTGATAAACTGGCGCCGCAAAAGTTTAACGAATTAAGCTGCGAAACTCTGCCTCATCCGCCATACTCTGCAGACCTATCACTTACCGACTACCACTTTTTCAAGCATCTCGCCAGCTTTCTGCGTTAGAAATGTTTCAAAAACCTAAACGATATATAAAAAAAACGCCTTCCGCCACTCTATCGCCATCAGAACGAAAGATTTTAACTTTATTGGCATAAATACACTTGTTTTGCGTAGGCAAATGTGTATTGATATATCTTACAATTCAAACGTAATTTTCCATTAAAAAAACCCGTCAAATTTACAATAAAAACTGTTGATTACAATTTACAATTATGTGAAAGCGTTTATTTATAAAAACTTGCTGTTAAGCTTCCAATTTTTTTTTACTTAACAAATACAAATCATATCCACCCTCGAAATAAAAATGAACTATTCTCGTTGTTGTTGTTGTTGTTATTATTATTATTATTATTATTATTATTATTATTATTATTATTATTGTTGTTGTTGTTGTTGTTACGTGGAAGGGCTGTCTACTTTCCATGTAAATAAGAAGAAATTAGATAAGTGAAAATGAGATTAGGATAAGCCTAGAAACGAACCCTGTAGGCAAAGTTAAGAAATGGAATGTGGGAAATTAAGTCTATTGTTAATTCTTTTAGAAATCGGAATATTAAATATGTCAGTAAAAGAATGAAAAACGAAAATTAAAAATATATTGTTTAAAACATAGGTTAGGTTAAAAATAGTTTAGGAGAGGATTCTTTTGTTTGCATAAGCATCTTTGGACAAACAACCACGTGAAATTAGTCACGTTTGAAAAACACACTTCTGACGTCATAGACAAAAGACAATTCTTCCATATAGTTCTATGGGTTTGGATTTTAGATTCAGCTAGCTAGTCAGTCTAGTCAGGAGAGAGTTGAGAGTCAGTCAGTTGGCAATCAGTGGTCAGTTAATCGCTTGGAAGCGAAAGGGTAGAAGATTAACCATGTAGATACAAGTGAATTCCTGACGTTCATCGACCGGCCGATCAGATGAATAAAGAACTCATCATCAAGTTTTGTAAGTGTTGTCTCGTGTCGTCATTCAGTTACAACAGAAAAGGTAATATGTTTATCATCAATTATAACGAATTCTTGTGTAAATCCTTCCAAGTATTATGTGTCCCATCTCCTTATCACAAAAAATGTCTCCCCTCCTCTGTATTAAGAACTTGTATACATCTCCGTTAAGTATCTATATGAAGTCCCAAGCATCTCAGAACTGTAATACATATAAATGTCTTCTCTCCCTCATCATCAATATCGTTATGTCTGTATTACATGAGTCCCGTTATATATGTGCCCCAATATGAACACCCTTGTCATCTCTTTAAATATGAAACCCCTACTATTCAACATGGTTATTATTATTATTATTATTATTATTATTATTATTATTATTATTATTATTATTATTATTATTATCATTATAAAAGAAGAAGAAGAAGAAGAAGAAGAAGCAGCAGAAGAATATAACCCATCCAAGAGAGAAGCCTCGACTTCATAATAGTTAACAAGAAAGAAACGCCCTACCATATTGTAGATGTCACCGTTCTATCAGGCAACAAAGTGATTATCAAGGAGACGGAGAAGCGGAGCAAATACATGGAATTGGCCAGAAAACTCAAAGGGATATAGAAGACGAAAAAAGTAAAGATAGCATTAATAACAGCAGGAACACTAATAGATTAGAAGGTACCATTGCTATATGTTAATAAAAGGCAATTAGTGGAAATATTTCCGTGAAGATGAGTCGTTTGGGTAGTGTCAGCTTAATTGTTCTATTGTATGAGGCTAATGTCAACATAAAAATTATAAGATAATTAGCTTAAGAAGAGAGAAATAGCATTGTAGCAGTCAAACACATTAGCATTTCTCAGTACAGTTTTTGAAAAAAAAATAACGGTTTTTCATTCGGCTCTTTCAAATTGTTTATGTCAACAGCTGTAAGATGCCGAAGCGATTATACACTCGAAATACGAGAAAAGAAGACAGACTCATTTGTAAATTGAGTAACTCATAAATTAGTAAGAATTTCTAAGGAAAATTCTGAAAAAAACCCCAAAAATTTTCACTAAATAATCGGTACCAACGGCGATGAAAGTCGGTGTAGTTTAGGGTGTTTATTTGGTAGAGCTACCTGTGAAACAAAGAAGACGATTGTTAGCATTATAAAACAGAACAAAACAAACGGATCTGTTTAACCTCCGACCGTCTCCATGTGTATTCTGTCATGAATGTTTTTGTTTACCTCGGGAATCGGAACTGAATTTTGAATGGAACGCTTTATTTACTTCACGGGGGTAACATGCTCGTGTTCCGTCAGCTATGACTGGAAAGAG
Source organism: Euprymna scolopes (assembly GCF_053919585.1). Taxonomy (NCBI): domain Eukaryota; kingdom Metazoa; phylum Mollusca; class Cephalopoda; order Sepiida; family Sepiolidae; genus Euprymna; species Euprymna scolopes. The sequence continues at coordinate 43,772,242 of NC_136488.1, forward strand.
GTACTAAGTAATTCGCAATTGAATTTTACGGTCGCCTACACTGAGAATTGAACCTTCGGTATCACTTTTACAATTGATTTCTCAAAGTACTCGAACTACTGTGCTACAACTTTTGGAAACCTTAAATCTATTTTAATTCTAGTTGTAAATATCATAATTTATTACTAAATATTGTTACAACATATTAGTGTATATATATATATATATATATATATATATATATATATATATATATATGAGCAAATAGTTAATAAAACATTTAAAAACACTTTGAAAAAGAGTTAAAACATATTTAATCTGAAAAGAAAACACTTAATAAGTGGATAGTCCTTAATCCGCGGAGTTTCGAAGAAATACTTTCCTTCTCATCATAGGGTAAGAATTAACAAAATGCGAGATCGGATTTTGCATACAAAGTATTTGACGAAACTGCAAGTACATGTACTGAAATCGGAATCAGAAAGTTCCTTTATCGAATCATACTGGGTTCCATCCTTGAACACTTCTTTTGCCATCCATCAATTGCCATCCATCATAATTGTCTTTAGAAACGATATGAAAACATTCAAGTAGAATGACAATAAATTTTAAAACATTAAATAATAATAGATTAGAAAGCCTCACTCGAAATATTGTACAAGGATTTATATATATAATACAGGCTTTTTATTTATTATCATATTCAGTTAAATTTTAAATCTAAAATAGTCTTTAATCTAAGTACTACAATAACGATTATCTGTAAACATTACTTGCCACTAATACGAAACTAACATTAACCGTAACGTTATTCAAGGTTGTTACAGCCATACTATAAATATAGAAATAAAAATTAAAAAACTCTTTTTATAAAAATATCAAATATTTTGGAAATAAAGAAACAGCGAGATCTAATTTAGGAACTCAACGAATGGGATGTATAATTTTTTTTAAAATGGCTTAGGGTTTTCTGTGAAAACTTCTCATCACTCTGTTCTTAAATAAAGATACGAAAATTACGCGATATATGGGCTTTTCCGTAACTACAGCAAAGGTAAATGTTTCTCACATGCTTTTCCCGCTAAGGGAATTTTTATTTTTTCTTTCTCTTCAAAAATGCTCTATTGTCAAAAGTGTGTTTATTCATAAAATCTGAAGAAATGCTGGCTTTGGAAAATTTTAAAACGATATAATGTTTGAAATTGTCGACTAGACATGGAAACAATTGTAACGTAAAATGAAATACACTTTTTGTTGCCATCAACACCCTGTTTGAAGTCTTGATTTTGGTTCCACAGTATATAAATGCTCAATTATGAAGTATGATAATTTCATAGCTTACTCCTTAAGTCAAATCTTTCTGGCTTAAAACTCATCGGTATATGAAAACTTACTGAGTTACACGAACATAGTATATTACATACTATTACATACCAATCTCTCTCTCTCTCTATATATATATATATATTTATATATATATATAAGAGCAAGTAGTTAATAAAACATGCTAAGAACACTTTGAAAAAGAGTTAAAAACACATTTAAATTGAAAAGGAAACACTTAATAAATGTATAGTCCTTAATTCGCGGAGTGTCGAAGAAATACTTTCCTTCTCATCAGAGGGTAGGATTTAGCAAAATGCGGGATCAGATTTGATTTGGTTGCAAAAGTATTTGATGAAACTACAAGTAAGTCACAGATCTTACTTGATAACAAATGTAAAGCAGAGGGAATAGGGTGAAGAAAAAAGTGATGCCAGCTGAATGGATAGTTTGGTGAAGGGTAAAGTATCCAGTGACGGTAAAATCCACAAATGCAAAACCCAAGAAAGTTAATTAAATTTCAATTCGCACAAGTAAAATCCAAGAGAATCGCGTAATTGAAAGATGGTCCAAAATAATCCAAAAGGCAGAAATCCGTGGAATAATTCACAAATATGTACAAGGAAAAGGGGACGAATTTCAATAATATCATTAAAAGAAAGATAAGATGCGCGTAAAAAAATGGAAGAAATTTAAAACTCGATTGCCGAGGCAAGGGTAAACTAAGAAAAAAATAATATATATATATATATATATATATATATATATACATTATTTTTTAAAATGTAATAATCCATTGATACGTGTTCCATGGTCTACGACTCATCAGCGTGGCTGAATCTAGCAAGCTTCGAAATTGGGACATATTTTTTCTTAACATCGAAGTCATCACTTATCAAGGCCCGGAGGCCACTCGGGGATATAGGTTATGCGTGTACAGTAATCTATGGGATAATATCGTCGTACTCGTTAGTAATCGAGATCAGATAAAGTGTCTTACTTAACGGGGTTGTTTATCAGGAATTTATGTTGGATTTGAAGACATCCAAGTTGAAGTCAGGTGGGAACAGGCGAACGGAAGAGAGTTCCACAGATGTGCACTTCTGAGAAAGAAGGTTTGTTCATGAAATCTACGTTTTGATTTTGGCACAGATAAAGAGTGGGGAAAATTACTGACAGTGGTTTCAGCTATACGGGTGATTTTTTGTGAAAGATTGGCGAGGGGGGACCAGAGATTAAAAGCTCAGACGAGCACTTCCCATGGAAATAACGATAAAACAAAGACAGGCTCGCAACGTCCCTTCTGTGAGGGGGGGGGGTTGTAGGGAAGAGAAAAGAGTATCCCCTACTAGGCTACGAAGTTTATTTTGTATATATATATATATATATATATATATATATATATATATATATATATATATATATATATATATATATATATACACGGCATAATCACGGCATAATCATATAATAATATATATATACACGGCATAATATATATATATATATATATACTAGCAGGGGTGCCCGGCGTTGCTCGGGTGTTTGGAGGTGTATGCTGTGCAAAAAAAGCAAAAAAACAAAAAAAATGATTAATTTTTTAAAACTTTGACCCCTATTATGACCCCTTAACATTTATAGTTTCGGGCTCAAATCACTTTATTAAGTTAGATCCCGGTTCAAGGAACCTATATCTAAAATTTCATGTGTCTAGACGCAAAATTGTCGGAGGAGTTTGGTAGAGTTCTTAAAGGTCAAATCGTTGAAATTTGACCCCTTAACAGCCAAATTTCTAGCTGACACCCGTCACATCGATTTTCCCAAATCTCAGTACCCGGTATTTCAAATTTCGAGTCTATAGACTAAAAATTGACAGAGTTATTGCGTAGGGAAATGTACACAGACACACAGACACACAGACAGACAGACACGTTCACTTTTATAGATATATAGATAGATATACACACACACACGACATAATCACGTTGACACACCGGTTCTCGTCAGATCACCGAAGTTAAGCAACGTTGAGCCTGGCTAATACCGGATGGGTGACTATTTGGGAATTCTAGGCGCTGTAAGTGCTCTCCGCTTATCTCGGCATTATTTCCAGTCGTCTTGTACCTCAACTTGCCATTGGTATGCCACAATGTTTACTCAGGAGAGGCGTGGTTGGTGATTGCGCAACTCTTGCCACACAAATTTCACGCGCAGGCACCCTTACAGTGGGTATCCATAGTCTGTCAAGACTGAAGGTAGCCTTATATATATATATATATATATATATATATATATATATATATATATATATATATATATATATATATATATATATATAAATGAATTTATATATTTATCCATCTCAATTTTTTTATCTAACCGAATTACCGAAAAATATTATTGGACTTTTTCCTTTATTCTCATATTACAAGTTTCCGTTTTTGAAATTTAGCATGTTTCTATTCATCTTTCCTCTCTCAATTATATTATTTTCTTTTATCTCATTCATTTTTTATCTTTATTTAAGCTCCGTCACTTAACATTAACATAAACACCTTTAATCGGAATATCCATCTGCTACTTCAATGGCAGGCGAACATCTTGCGCGCTTTCGAAAACAGCTGCTCCCGGTTTTCGAAAATAATATTAAACTTGTCATCTTTTAAATCAACAAGTATCTGATCTTGCTTTCTAGAGATCAAGCTAGCTAAACATCCCCACCGCTTCTTATTTATTAACCCGGGTGAGACGATGACATAGGTCGTGTTTTTGTTTCGATCAGAGACCGGATATTTCATCCTTCTCATATCGAGCAACTATCCACCATCTTTTATAATCGCACAAAACCGGAAAAAGTATTAAAAAAACGCTTCTCCTTCCAGTTTAAACGACCCTTCTTTCTCACGTTAGTTTAATTCACTGACATTTCTTTTCATTGCAACTATTTTTAATTGATCGTCAAATTTTATTAGTATTATTAAGCCAATTCTTTTCTGGGCGTAAAGTAAAATCAATTTAATCATTTAAGGACGTTCTCGTCTTTGACAAAGTATAGAATCGATTTGACGATCTACTGAAAGATGATCTCTTATTTTATCTTCCACCTCTTTCTTACGGAAACGACATTGATATCTTTTTAAGAGATAAGGTGAAGAAAAGACGAAACAGTGGGCCTAATCAAATTACAGATTATTCGTGTTATTGAAACTGCTATTCCCAACTTAGATATTATACTCAAAACAGTTCAGTCGATTTAGCCTTCGACTTTTGAAAGGTGCTTTTTGTCAAACTCGAAGACTTTTATGCCAGACCTAGGAAAATGTACAAAATTTCTAAAGAAACACAATATTTTTATCTACAGTCGTAGCATACTCCCGTTGTTTGTATTCAATTTTGCAGAAAAAATGAATACACAAATTATGAAGCCTCATAGGAAAATGGATGCACAAGTTATGGCGCCTCATCTTAAAGGATTAAAAAAAAAATTCTCGTTCTGTAATCCATATAAATTATTTGTAATTGTATTCCTATTACCGCCATTGCTGAAGATTAAAAACTTCAACCTCCAAACTGTCACTTTGTATATATTACATACACTATTATCCGTTTCGTCACGGTTCTTTTTATTTTACAAGGAAGTAACCACTTACGTAGGCCCGAAGGACACTCGACTCGATGATAAGGGTAAATGAATATAAGATGATAGTTTAGTAATCGTTAATGGGGTAGATTGGGTAGAATTTGTGTTATTTAAGCGGACGGTTATATAAGAACTTGTTTACATTGGACTTGAAGACTACTATATTGTAATCGGTCGTGAACCAGGTCAATTGGACTTACGGACAGATTTCCGAGTTTGGCCGAATGATACTCGATATAGACAAGACACCTTTGAAGAAGAATGTGAGAACAGCATCCAACATATTCGCATAATCCACATCAACCAAATTATCAATTTTCATCTAAAAAAAATCTCTCTTTTATTTTAATGACGTAAAATATTTCATTTATGATGTGTTGTAAAATTGTGAATTATCGCTTAGTTCAGAAATCTAAATAAAAAACAAATCATTGTTAATAGATATGAGTGATACCAGTAGAATGGAACTTTTCAAATGTTTCCATTCTCATGAAATCTCTGGAAATACTCTTACAATTGAAATTGAAATGAATATAAATAATTATAGAACTTAATGCTTTGTATGGGTTTCTCATGGCTTCTTATTTTGAATAACTAAAATTTCTAATTTAAACAATGTTTTCTAAAACGGTAGGCACTTAAAAATTATCCATCATATGAATAGGGAGGATGGAACTTAAGTAATTTTGGTATACTACTTCAATGATAGAGTTATGCCGGGAACTGACGTGTATTTTGGAGGCATAGACAAATAGTTCTACATAAATACATAAAATTGTTAGAAAAGCGAGGCCGTATTTCAGAGGCCGTGTTTGAAGGGTACACCCTGAGGTAGGGTATTATTTGGCATGACAACCTGTAGTTGAGAATACATTTTGTAGTTCAGAATGTGTTTTGTAGAAAGAGGCTTAGTATAAGTAGCATTAAATGTTACCATCTATTTTCGGTCGCATTCGACTAGTCAATTACTAAACTTTTTTCTTCGACTTAATAGGTTCTGTGATATTTTAAAAGTCACATGTCATTTCATCAGCAATTTCTGTACAATAGTCCGTGTTTAATGTTAAAATCTAAAAAAAAACCCTACTTTTTAATGTCCATATCTTTGGCTATTAATATTAGTCAAGACAATCATTTACATGTATTATACTTAGTTTTTCAGCGCTAAATGCAGATCTGTCATCATATATTGCCTATCCTGTCACGTTTTCACACTATAATATAGTGTTGTAAGACCGGATATAATCATTATACTCATTATAAAGTGACAAAAATAATTAAGTTTCGATAATGAGTCACAAGATTTAATTTAATATAGATAACTATGTAAAACTTGAAAAAGAAGCAGAAATATACATATATATATATATATATATATATATATATATATATATATATATATATATATATATATAGTATAAAAATAGTTCGCGTAAGTTAGCTGCTACTCTATGTGAGAATTTCATCATATCCTACGATTTCTTATGTCTAGTTCCAGGTATAGAGTTGTTGATCAGTATAATGTTTACACAGTTTTGATAATCTTTAAAATAATATCAAAAGAAAAGATACATTGTATAAGTTTTATTTGACGAAAATAACAAAAAGATCGATATTGCTTACTCTCTTACTCTGCAAAAGTGCAGTATAAAAATATTACTGTATTATTTTGATACTTACGACTACTGTTCTTATCTTGATTGTCTTACAGCGTTTAGACCAATGTAAGCTTCGACCTTCTTCAGTAGTATCTTATCGAACTCGGCAATCTTTCTGTCGAACTCGGGAATCTGCTAGGAATTCTGAATGAAAATCTTATTTAATCGACGTGAGAACATTTTCTCATCCGTTAGACCTGATTGCAAGTAACTATGGTGTAATAACAAAACAAAATATTAAGGAAAATTTAGTTCTGACACGATTCTGAAGGTTTATTGTCCAATTGTCAGTGGCAACGATATTAAGAATACAATTGCGAACTATCACACAAGCATGGCTGACGGAACGAGAAAATGCTGCGCTCGTAGATTAAATAGAGCGTTCCTTTCGAAAATCCGTGAATATACCAGAGTTCGACAGAAAGATTCAAAAGTTAGAAAAAAAAAACTAGTCCGGAAGAAGGTCGGAAGTAACATCGGCTGAAACGTTATAAGAATAACACTCAAGATGATGATCCAAATTATCAATCCTTATCTCAAAAATTAATAAACAAAACATTTATTATAATTTTGTAAAAAACGAATGCTTAAATAATATTTCATATGCAAGTGTAAAATAATTTGATTAATTTTCACATTTTCTAAAATAGAATAATAGCAATATTACAAACGTTATATTAAATATACAATTTAAAGGTTTTAAATAATATTATTTCTTTTGAATACTGTAAAATATTTAAAGGTTATAATTTTATTCGGAAACGTTTATTCTTATTTTTCAAGCATAAAAATGTACAATTTACTGCATAATGTCTATAGTTTATGAGGTATTGACAAATAAAGACTTTATCAACTTGACATTGGGAAATAGCTCAATATGAATAATCATAATGTGAAATTTTACCCATACTTAGGCGATTGGGCCGAACTCTTAGATTAACACCTTTTTCAATGTTAATAATTTAAATCAGGGACAAAATATCGTCAAGTATTGTAGAATGCGTTCATGTGCGTATGTGAATGTGAGTGTTTGTATGAGTATGATTGTGTGGGCGCGTGTGTATATGTATATGTATATGTGGTCATTGAATTGTAAAACAGGTTGCTAGAAGCTTAAGTCAACCTACAGAAGATCAAACAGTTCAAGGCAGGTCTTGCTGCATCATAGCCGTTAATTTTTATTCGATTGTGCAACGGAAAACGAGATTGTGATGAGACACTTCATCAACCAAGATTTGTAATAATTGAAGTCGTTCTGGACAAAATATTCAGAGTGTATATAGATGCAATATATTTTGACATGAAATATTATCAACGAGGATGTAAATATACCTTTGGAGCAGATTTTACCTCAGTAGTAAGTCGTGGTCTTCACAGAACCCAGCCACGACGGTACCTTTTCTTTTTTTTTAGAAATCGTTTCAGACAATACAAGAAACCATTGATATAAGGATCTAAAATATATCAATTCAAGATCAGAAACTAACCAACAATAAATGTCATGTGAATAGATCCTGACTTAGAATGACACTTTTCCCCCTTTGTCAGAAAAATACATAATGGAATGTGAAGATTAAAGAACTACATAAGGGTAATGAGAGTCACGAGGTAGACGAAAGTAAACTCAAATTCCGCTTTTTACACCACATAATCGATTTCGACTCATTAAAAGAAAGGCCACATTCTCTGTTCCTTTTTATGTTCCATGGAACAGCCCATCAGAGGCATTGATCATGTCTGTCATATCCAGGATTGAAGTCGACTTGGACAAAAAATATTCACATGGTATATGAATACATCTTGTAATTGTTCTTCTATATGAATTGTTGCAGTTTACTATTTTTTGCCTATAAATTTGATTTGATATGTAAACATCTTGTAATTGCACTTGTATATGGCTTGTTGCATTTTACTATAATTTTGTACCAATAAATCTGATTTGATATGCAAGTATGATGTGTGACTTCCTGTAAGCCTGTGGCGAATTGAGTGTAAAATATTGCGTGCTAAGTGTATAGCTGTGAGTGGATAAATGTGTGCGTGTTTATGATTGAGAAGGGAGTTTGAGGTTGTGCATGTATAAAGCCTTTATGAGTGTGTGTATATATATGCATGCTACTGTGTATAAATACATGCATGTATATGCAAGTATTTAGCTGTGTATAACAATGTGTTCAATTGTATACATATCTGCATACTTATTACTATGGATAAGCATGCTTGTAAATGTGTGTATCATTGTGATCTTTGTTACGGAGGTTACCTATTTAATCGTAATGGCCTCTTCTTATTATTATAAAAACCTCGAGTCTAATATTATCGTTGTGAGTTATCTCGACCTAACGCGAGACTACAAACTGTCTAACATTCGGTAAAGACCGATAACCTTTTCTTTCTATTCACTTTCTTATACAATATATTCTTTTCTATTTAAAACGGTTGTTCGAGTTTTTCTTTATGGCCCTTTCTTCGAGCCACAATACTTTTGCTAACGATGCTACCAGACATTGACTTTCTATTTTAGACATTATAATCAAGGGGTATTTTATAGATTCTAACCATTCCTTGAAGTGCAATTGTTTGTATCACTTTTGCACTTGGTTCATTGGGTATCCTTGCCAGATAGTTTTAGAAATTCTTTTTCGTGAATCTGGTTGCTCCTATAATTACTGTAATGATCGAGATATTTTAAGATTAATATTTTTTCATGTTCTACATAACATCTAAGTATTTTGTTATCTTCTCAGCACTGTTCAAGCGAACATCATTAAGGACACAGGCTTTAACTCTGATTAATCCCTTATTACTATATCAGGTTTAACAGCTCCGTTTTCTAATTACATCGTTGTAGAAATTGCATAGTCATTGTTGTGGTGACACCCACTCATTTACATATGTGGATAATATTACACATAAATAACAAGACTCGGTTAGTCTGAGTGTGTGTTAACCAAAAGCCACCGAAGGCCGAGCCGAGAGCAGATGTGTTCTCCAGCCAAGACTCTCTTACCTGACAACCATTATGTAAATATACTGTAAATATACTTTTCCTAATACACTTCTTATTGATCTACCTTTGTTTGTTGAGTCTTCATTTGTATTGCCTTATACGTTATTTGGTTCAACCTGCAAACATAACAGTCATAATAAATTGTGCATGAATGATTTTTTCTGTTCTTTCTGATGTATGTTCTGAAGAGTTAAAGCCACACTGAATATTCAACTTCCCACTAGGTACCCCCAAAATTCACCACAGAATTACCCCCCATATATGAAAAACGATGTAACTTTATTATCAATTAATATTATCAATATAACTTTTGTACAATTTAAAAAAAGGGGCAAAATAAACTAATAATGATTTTTAAAAAAAGTTTCATCGTACGACAATAATGAAATTGGGAAACGAAAATCATGTTTACATAATTGGCGCTTTAAAATATTCCCATATAGTAGGCATTCCGAACGTGACAACATACCCATGTTTAATAAATCTAGCAAAAATTTACTAATGGTCAGATTTTGGTGAAATTGTCGGTACTCATCTATTTTAGAATAAAATTACATATAAAATGCTGTTTTCGTAAAATATACGAGGGGAAATATATATATATATATATATTGGTGTGTGTCACCCCCATATTTATTTGTTCGAAATTTAAACAAAATATATTTAAATCTCTCGGAATGTCTATTTATTATGTAACAAAAGAGTTAAAAAAAAGTAAAAAAAAAAATTTAATTTTTAAAACTTTAAATACTCATATTAATCAAAAACTTACCTTAAAGTTGCAATTAAAATAATGCTATAAATTTAATATTATAACGGTTTTTTAAATAGCATTTGTGTCTAATTAATATATACTATAATCAGTTGAATTCCGAAGAAAAAGAAACTTCTTAAAATTAATTAATTTTTAAAAGATTAAAACGATTAAAATACCATTATTTCAAATGTTCCGTTACAACATAGATTTTTAATTAATTGTGCTTAATCTTTTTTTAATATTAAGTTTTAACATAACCATGCCTCTTCCCAGCTATTTTATCGCCAAATTAAAACCGATTTAAAAATATTGTGGCAAAAATATTAGGCATTTTATATACCCCTCATATTTTGTTTGTCTCTTTTTACCGAACAAAAGTATGGAAGCCGGTGGTTACCCAAATAAACACTCGTAAAACCGTATTTGATAGTTAATATACAAATGTTTATGATATTATTAATCATTAAACTGTAAATCTTAAAGCCTAACAAAATAATAACAAAGATTTAATATTAATTTAAGTTTGAAGAAGATAAATAAAGTTTTTAAAAATCATTATATCGCTTCTGTTTTTCCATAGTTTGTATAGTTAACACAAGTCTAACGTCACGGAATCATGCGTTCCTTTTTTTACATTGTTTTGGCAATCCCTACTTCCCAGAGATAGTCCAATGGAGATATGTACATACTCTGTTGTATATCACTGTGTAGTAGCTATCAGGCACTATGCTTGTTAAGTTTTCGATCATGTATGAAAACGAACTCTTGCGTGTTAACGTACCAACATTCGTATGTAAAACTGTATGATGTGTGTCTGTATTCTTTTTGTTTTGTTTTTCAGAATATGTGTGCGCGCAGATATTGTGTTGAAGCATGGTAATACATCTCTCTCTCTCTCTCTCTCTCTCTCTCTCTATATATATATATATATATATATATATATATATATATATATATATATATATATATATATATATACGAATGTATCGTATGTGTGAGCCAGTGTGTGAGTTCATTGGAAAAGTGTTAAATGTGAGAAAAGTCAGTATGTCAAAGAGATGTATGTTTGTTCAGCTGCCCGGATTGACCTTCTGTGGAAGAGAAGTCACCGACACGATGACCAAGCGAAAACGGAAAGCAACTATTCTGAGGCGGACGAAAAGAGATCCGAATATTTCATTTTCGGCAGCTGCGCTTCAGATCCATGGATAATAATTTAAAGAGATATATTCAAAGTCACACACCTATCTAAACATATGTGCATATTGGATTCACACACACACAGACACACACACACACACACACACACACACGCACACACACACACACACACACACATATATATATATATATTAATTGGTTAATTTCAGTTATAGTATTAACATGATTAAACCACCAATATTTCTTGAAAAGTGCTCAGTACGAGTGCAGAGTTTTTATATAATTAAATTTACTCCTTATAATGTTTATAATATATATATACATACATATATATATATATATATATATATATATATATATATATATATATATATACTAGCAGGGAGACTCGACGTTGCCCGGGATTAAATGATGACCAACGAATATTTCACACTCCTATATTTTTATTGTCATTGAAATCCTTTCTTCTTGAAGGAACGTTCACTTGTCTCCATGCAGTAACTTAGTCCAACATATATGTTATTCTACATGACACTCTAGAGAACCTACTGTATCTTTCATAAAATTATTTCATATAAACGTCTTTCCAGTTAACGAAAAAAAGAAGTAAAACGTTATGAAAATTTACGTGCGGAGTTTGAACCTACAGACCATGTCATACAAAAAAAAAGTAACAAAACAAAAAAGAAACACGCTATCCATTGACCCACGGTAGAACTTTCACGGTCCATTGTTTTATCATTTTGCTAAGCGACGACATGGCAAAATTGCTATAACGATGATAGATAAATTACAATAAAGGTTTCAATTATCGATTATCGGTAAATATGGGGGGGGTTCTGAGACAAATCTTTATTAAGATCACTCCCAGGCGTATACACTAAAGTTCTGTTAATTTGAAAGAAAATCTGTTCAGCCGTTTAACAGTCGATAAGGAACGAACACACGCACAAAATTGCATATATATATATATATATATATATATATATATATATATATATATATATATATATATATATATATATATATAAATGCAACTGTGTGTGTTAATGAAACGGTACTAATGAGGAGAGCCAAGATGAAATAACCAAGAGTTATATAAAAGGAAAAAAGTGTAAGTCTTTGAATTTCATCAAAATTTTGTACTATATATATATATATATATATATATATATATATATATATATATATATATATATATAGGGAGAGAGAGCAAGAGAGGGAAAGGGAGAAAGGGAGATTCATTAGTGATGAGTGAAGTAATCTTATTTTCATAAAATTGACAAAAACGTTTTACTTTTATCCGATGAATTAAAAGATAAATAAAATTCTTATGTAGGGTGAAATACTAAAATAATAATTTAATTTCTGAGATTTTTTTTAACTAATTGATGACCAAGGTCAAGTCTCCTTCCAAACAGACTACAGCGTGTAAATTCTTTTCATGATTTTTATTTTAGAAAATTTCTACAATTTGAGGCTTAAGCTCAAAGGATTTTAAATTTATCAATTCTTTCTTTTTGTTTGTACAGGAATCACTCTTTACAAAGGCCTGAAGGACATTCGGGGATAAACGGTTTATGCTTGTCAAGTTATCGATGAGACAACACCGTGACGATTGAGACTGCGTGAAATTTGGAAAGATTTGATTACTAAGAGAACGGTTAAAACAGAATTTGTTTACATTGGAATTGAAAGCGATCCTGTTGTAGCTAGCTGAAAAACAGCCCTGCAGTATAGGGTTTTACAGGCTGGCATTTCTAAGAAATAAACTTTAATCATAGAATTTTTGTTTGCTTTAGGCACACATAGTAAGTAAAGGAAACAGTTAATGTTCGTTGTAGCAAGTCCAGTGTTTGTTTGGAATATTAAGCAGAGGAGACCATGAAGTAGCCTCAATCGAACACTTGTCATAAAAATATTGATCAGGTAAAGATAGACCGGCAATGTTTTCCCAGTGAGAAAAAGTTTGTAAGAAGCAGAAAAGTAGTTCGCCTACTAGATTTTAAAGCCAGTTTTGAGCCCTGTCAGGCAGTAAAAACTGCTATTATTTGGCTGTTATACAATTAGAGGATTACGTCGGAAATGAGATCTGTTCTGGAGCAGTAGAATGATATAACCATTTTCTCATCGACTTTGATTTACGAGTTGTCTTAAATATGTTTCCAGACTTTTTTAATATGAGCACTTTTATTGATAGTATAAAAGTCTAGTCCCCTTTGAAGTAAGCTCCTCCGGCTGCAAGGCACTTGTGTATCGTTCCAACAACTTCTGGAAGGCCCCAGAGAAGTTGTCTTTAGTGAGCGGATCAATGACCCTCGTCACAGCCCCTTTCATCTGTTCAATTATCTCATAGCGACAGCTTTTAAGGTTTTATTTGAGCTTAGGAAATGCTGAAAATCACAGGAAGCAAGGTATGGACTATAGGGAGGATGAGGGACTGCCTTGTACTCATCTTGGTCAAGTAGTATGTCTTTCTTTCTGGTCTTCTCTGAGTACCCTTGTGACAAAATTTGCGAAAATCTTTTATATCTTTAGTTTCGTCACGAATAATTGTGTGCAGTGCCCACTGACATCAAACCGTGCACGTATTATCTCTATAGACACACGAGGGTCCTTATCCATGAAATTCTTTACTTGGTCAATCAACTCTAGTGTTCTGACTTACTCACTCCTCCCACACCTTCCATCATCCTTCTGAGAGTTCTTGCTTCCCTGCTACTCAAAAACTGATGATTGCTTCATACAAGACAGTTACAAAAGCAGTCTGATCATTTAATACGTTTCTGTGACATTTTTTTAAGTTTAAAAAATAATTTTATTGCATATTGTTCTTTTAAAGTGTCCTCGTGTCAGGATAGCATTTTTGAAATTCACCAGCTACGACAATCAGGCTTTGGTAGAGTGTATTCAATTCTGCTGTAGCTGTTCGTTTGTAACCCGAAATCATAAACATATATCAGTCATCTCATAAGATGTAGAGCAATAACACACTGAATTTTCGAGCGTTTACATCAATTTTAAATGCATGTAGAAAAAGTTCGAAAACTTATTGAAGGCATGTCATAAGTCTTCTACTTCAAGTAAGGATTGAAGGTCAGTCTTAAAAACTTGTGAAAGCAGAGTTCTTTATCAAGACAAGGCCCAATTGGGGAACAGAACTTTGGTACTGAAAAAATAGAAGTTCGGATTTAGATACATTAAGAGTAATCAGCCACCTATGACTATATTGCACCACGTACTGTAGGATAGAGGAAAGAGGATAGAGACTTGGAAAGATACTGGTTATTGCACTTGAAGTTTTATCGAGGATATTAGTGTAATCAGCATAAATGTCAACGAATTATCTTAGAAGCTAGAAATCTCGTGTAGCATCTCCTTATGATAAATTCTTTCAAATGCCTTTGATATGTAAAAAACTATTGCTCTAGAGAGGAGGCCTCATCAAACGATTGACTGATTTTGTGGGAGTTGGTGTCTTATGTCTATAGATCAAGTTTTATACAAATCTGAAATATGAGAATTTAACGATTGCAAGTTGTATATACTTTCTACTCCAAAGATATTTTGCTACTCATATTAACAGATGTTTCACCGATGGGTAAAAATCAGTTAAACTTAACTAGCCCAGCTTCTTCATGAACATTCACAGGTATAATATAATATAATAATAATAATAATAATAATAATAATAATAATAATAATAATAATAATAATAATAATAATAATAATAATAATGTTTAAGGAGTAATGGAGTCCGAAAACCAAAGTTGATTGGCCAAATAAAGAAGTTCATGGATAAAGATGTCGTGTTTCTAAAGAGACAATCGGTGCACAGTATGATGTACAGGCAATTATTCACGAGGAACGAAAGATGCAGAAGATTTGCGCGAAGTTCGTCCCAAGGGTGCTCCATTCTTGCCACAGACTGTTTTATCAACATGGACATCAAGACAGATTCTCACCCTCTCTATGATCCAGACTTTGCTCCCAGTGACGTTTGGTTATCTTCTAAGCTCAAAATAAACCTTAGAGTCTGTCGTTTTGAGTCAGTTGAGGAGATGAAAGAGGATGTGACGAGAGTCATTGACACGCTCACACAAGAAGACTTCTATCAGGCTTTCCAGAAGTTGTTGGAACGATCTAAGTGTATTACAGCCGGAACAGATTACTTCAAAGGATTTTAGAGTTAAACGTATCTACTACCAACAAAAGTGCCCACACGAAAAACATCTGGAAACTTATTTAAGGCACCTCGTATATCCCAAACACTGAGTTAGTAAAGAATCTGAGAACAGAATTTTCCTCTAAGAATAGATCATTTTAATATGTTAACATATATCTTTCTTTTTTAGACTTTTTGATTTCCTGGATTCAAGGGTAAAAATCCATCTTTTCTTGTGGAGTACACAGCTTACCGTTGCTACTCCAGGTAACATCCCTTGTAGAAGGTGAACCATTCCTCATAAAAGCGAGTGTAGATTAGTGAGATCTTATTTAAGCTGCGAATCCTATGTTCCGGGATTACTTGTAGTGTACTGTATCCTGATATCAGGCTACCCTGACAAACCCCTGTGCTGAGAAACCTTAGATGCTCAAGGATAGTGTATAATAGTCATTCAAGTTATCTCTATATGAACGTGTTCCTTTACACGAATTAACACACATACATAAAAATAGAGTCTGCCATGAACCCCTCAGCTAGAATTAGTAGGAGTATTAGTAATAGTAGTAGAAATATTGGTAGAAGAAGAAAAGAGCCAGATGTCTATTTTCTCTTTTTCGCACCAATGTTACTTTATATTGATTATCCGCCCTTGTTTCACTTCCGGTAATGGCTGAATTTTAAATGCCCTTTCTGAAAATCTTTTAAAACAACATAAATGATTATAGTTGTTCGGCGCTTTGATCTAAATTTCTTCTCTTTTTTTAGACCTGGTCCTCGTCATAGGATCCAGTGCGCGTGGCAAACAGCGAAACTGGTTCTCGCGATTTGATTTATTTCTAAGTTATAAGATTGGAAACAAGAAAATGCCTGCATCATACCAATTACGTTATAGTAACACACTTGTCAATTTAATAACCCATTTCATAAATAGTACGTTGAGGTAAAATTCATAAACCAAAAAATATTCTTCGAAATAAAAACATATATGATTGTCTAAGGCTTTTTATTTCCGAATCTAGTACAAGGATTTACGACTTCGCTTTGGAATTGTAACTGACACTAAAATCGAAATACATAAATAGGCGGCCCTTCATAAATACTATATCATTTAGGACATAATAATGTTTTTCTCTTTCATAATTTGATCATAATTTGATGGTGTTTTGCTATTTGCTCGTTTCACATTATTTGCAATAATTTTCTAGGTAATATAAGTTATTACTTGACAGCTATCGCGACGTAACCCTTGTACCTGGATTTCTAAACACTTAACAGCTAGAGAACGGAAATGTATCGATCAATAATTGCTATAGCTAGATAAGGCTACAACATTAAGTAACACTTTATTACTAGTATCTCACTCCTAGACAAGATCCAAAATGAGTCTCAATTTCATAGTCTCACATTATCGGTAAACATCCCATCGCTGTAATGTTACATAACTGTATCTGTTTTACAAGTAATTCAATTGGATGTAATCTGATGGACTCAGGACACTTGTGCCCCCTCGATATATAAACCCTCGAACAAACGCAACACGCAGCAAAATCTTCTTCGTATTATTTGAATTCTTCGGACAAGTGTTCTCATCTTGGGTGTCATTTTCACAAACGTTTCGATCAATGTAACCTTTAACCTTCTTCAGGTGTATCTTGTCGAACTCGGGAACGTTTCAGTCAAATTTCGAAATCTGGCCGGAATTTCAAATAGAACCCGTTATTTACTTCACGGGAGTAGCATGCTCTCGTTTCGCCAGCCATGGTCCGAAGTATTTCACGATTGTACTTTTCGATCGCCCACACTGAAGATTGAACCTTGAACTCTCAAGAGAATGCCACTTTTACAAGTTAGTTTTTTCAAGTACTCTAACCACTGTGCCATCGACGTTGTGAAAATGACCATCAAGATGAGAACAGTAGTCCAAAATATCTAAATATACGAATAACCAATCCTCATCAAAAACTCAGAAACGTAGCAAAATGCCAATCTTTCCTTGTTGATGTGCGTAGATGCCGGACAGTTTTCTACTGTAATAGTTTCTTTACTCTGACGGACTTTGGAATGTTCATCCTGTTTTCTGTTTCCCTGAATGTACTAACATGCTGAAGTTTAAATATAATGTGAACAAACATCTCGTTGCGCAACCACCTGCAGTCTTCTGTTTAGCACAATCCCAAATAGTAGCTCTTACGCTCCAAGTGGCAATATACCTTGTTTGGGGATGAAAGAGTTTTAAAAATACCGTCCGTGAATGTTGAAACGAGTATCATATGCAACACTGGCTTGTCAGACATCCAGTGTCCAACAATTGCAGTTTGATAGATTATGCAGAGTAAACAATAAAGCAAATGGCTGTGAAAAAAAATTGGGAATTGCCATATTACTGTTTGTTTCAAAGACAGACGGAAAGTATAGTGCTAAGCTTAATGCTGGATGAGACAGAATTTTAACACCACCTAAATCATTTAATGTTATTCCCGCCGTTTTTTCTGCCTATATATATATATATATATATATATATATATATATATATATATATATATATATATATATATATATATATATATATATATACGAGGGCTGTTCCAAAAAATAAGGGCTCCTATTTTTTTACTAAAAAACAAAACCGTTGAAAATCTACGAATTCCAGAAATATTCTTTTACATAATCACCATCATTATCAATGCACGTTTTGCCATTCTTTTGAGGCCTCCGTCGTAAAGTTCCGGAGCGCCTTTTGTCACCTTATCGTCACTTTAAAAACGATAAAATCATCTCCTAACCGTGCTAACATCAACTGCATCGGCTTCATAAGCGCTCACCGATTAATGCCAATCCGTCCATGTTTTTTATCTGTTCAAAGGAATTCAATAAAGCATATCTTCTTCTCACGCACGTCTATGAAAGGATTGTTTTCTTATTGCATCAGGCCATCAATTTCTGCAACAACGAGATGAAACTGCCAAATTGTAAATGCATAAGATCAGTCATCATAATAAAGGAATTTGCAAACATCTCGGATTCATTTGGGCGGAATAAAAAAAGGCATTATTTTAGGAACGTCACTGATATAATATTAATCATACTTACTTTTACATAATGACTTGAATTAAAGTTAAAGGAACAAAAGCCAATGACCATGGTTCAATTGTGCTCTAAAAAGAAGCCTTTATTTTGAACGCGTCCTTGTGTTATGACAGAATCTACAGTTAATTTCATAGGTTGGACTTTTCTACTTTTGCGGTGATAAAACTATTCAAATGCACTTGTGATATTAGCTTGTATAAAAGTGTGAACTTTGATTGATTTTTTCTTATTGATTTTCGATACTTATCGAACGCATACCGATTCAAAACAAAACAACACTCCCGAACACATCAAGTACCTTCGTATAATATTGCAAAAATGTCGGCCCAGCCGTTTCCTAATCCATATGGAAAGAAGTCACACACTCCTTATTTATGCCTAAATCAAAACGTAGATTCCATGAACAAAGCTTCTTTCTTAAAACTGCACGCCTGTGGAACTCTGTTCCGTCTTCCTGCTTCCCATATGTATACATATATGTAAAGTTTAATACATGTTGAGGCAACCTACATCTAAAATTTCAAGTGTTTAGATCCAAAATTGGCGGATGATTTTGGTAGAGTTAGCAAAGGTCAACTTTTCTAACCGTTACCTCTTGGTAGCAAAATTTTCGCCCCCAAACTGATTATAAATGCTTGATGCATGTCTGAATACACTTAATGTAAAATTTAAAATGTTTAGCCGAAAAATTGGCTGAGTAATTTGGCACAGACCGTAGAGGTCAAATGTTTTTAAATTTTAACCCCAATTTTGACCCCTTAATATTTATTGTTAAGTGTTGAGATATTATGTTGTTTTGGGCTCAAATCAAATTAAAAAGTTTGATCCATGTCCATGTAACCTACATCTAAAATTTCAAGTGATTCGACCCAAAATTGACAGAGGAGTTTGGTAGA
Source organism: Euprymna scolopes (assembly GCF_053919585.1). Classification (NCBI taxonomy): domain Eukaryota; kingdom Metazoa; phylum Mollusca; class Cephalopoda; order Sepiida; family Sepiolidae; genus Euprymna; species Euprymna scolopes. The sequence continues at coordinate 43,791,921 of NC_136488.1, forward strand.
ATTTTCAAATGGAAAATCATTGTACTTTGACCCCTTGACAGCCTAATTTCTGGCCGAAGACCTATTAAAAAGATTTTCGGAAATCTGAATACCTTTTATGCCAAATCTCGAGTCTGTAGACGTAAAATTGACAGAGTAGTTTGGTAGGTAACTGTACACACACTAACACACTCACACACATACAATTTAACTTTTATAGATATATAGATTTATTTTCAATTTTCTCATCAGTTTGTTCAAACTGTGAGGGAGCATCCTACCGGATGGCAGACATTCACACGCTATCTCATATATCGAAACCAATAATATGATATATTATAATCTTTTAAGATCCTAACCGTCCCTTTAAGTGGAATTGTTTGAATCTCTCTTGCACTTGGTTTACCGTGTATATTTGCCAGATAGTTTTTGATTTTTCGTTATGAGTTCAGATGCTTCTAAAATTACTGAAATGTGTTAAACATAGAATGTAAAGGAGAAAAATTTCATCACTGCTGTCGTAATTTCATTGGACATTTTTACTTTTGTCATCATGATGAAATCTGATCGAAAATAACCTTGATATATTCGAAGTAAAACAAATGTAAGAAAAAATATATAGTCATCATTTTAAAGAGCTATTGAATGAAAAATATAATGAACTAGTGAAAGACTGATCCCAAACGGGTATTAGCAATAAATATAGTATCAGTTTTATATATTTTTTTTATTCCTTTAGAAGGTATGGTAAGTTTTCAGTGTCACCCCCGCTGAATGATGAAACTTCCAAAATAATGAAAAGATAATGGTGAACTATACGCACTCCGTTACCTAGAATACATATTCCATAATTTGTAATAATAAGTCCAGTAGTTTTACATTTTATATGAATATAAAGTTAAAAAAAAAGATCTCTCGGCTAGAATATACGAAGTACCGAGTGAGTGTCTAGCATCTGGTAGGATGCCCCATCCCGAGCTTGATGAAACTAATAAGAAAATTGAAGAAAAATTAATTATTAGCCGTAAAATGTATTCATCTATTGTTTCATGTGATCGTGTGAATCCGTTTTATGCGATGCCTGTTATAATTGCGTGCGTTCAACAACACGTTTCGCGAGGTCAATGCTGTATTTTGTATGCAGCGTATTGCGAATTGAACTTTTTTTTAACGAGGGAGTTACCACATATGAAGGCCCGAAAGCCAATCGAGGATAAGTGTTAAATATCAGATAACATTTACTTGGCAACATTGTTCTCCACTGGTTGTTAAATAGATGATTCTTTTGGAATGTCGACAATCTTTCTTGTTACAGCAAAAATAATTTCTCATTAAATCTATAATGGACGTTATAGAGTTTTCATGATATACATGTTTCATGTGCATGTCATTAAAGTTGCGTATAATTCGCATTTAATTTCTGGTAATATTCTCAGAATAACCTGAACTTTCAGGAGAAAAGTTTAGAAAAGTTCAATCGATTTCAAAATCTATTTTTAAAATTTTAATTCAAATTTAAAATTTGAAATACATTGTAAATATTCAGGCTGTTTTATGTGAATTATCTTTTAAGAAATACTAGACAACCAGAGGTAACATAACATATCAACGACAATCTCTGTTTAAAATGAAACACGATGATTCGGCCGATCATTTCTATTACGAAACCTACTGGTTCGATTATAGAAGGAACCCCAGCTGTATTCAGACGTCGCATAATTGTCGAGGCTAAGATTATTAAGCAGATATGAGAATTGAAATTTATTAAAAAAATCAATTTTTGCAATTTCTGGCATTTTAAAAATGTAATTTAATAATAAATATATTCATTCTGAAAATATTATATGCGCACATTTGATGGGGTGGGCGTTGCGGAATGTTTTGTTTTATTTGCTGGGGGCCATTTTAGAAGAGAGGAAGATTACAAGAATTTCAACTATGTCGGTTTTTCGTTTATGAAAACGTTTGGATTTTTATTTTATTTTTTATCGCTTGGGATTTGATACCTTTTGATTTGCTTGGGATTTGATGTCTTCGTCGGCGGCGGGGATGATGTTAACTGCTGCTGATGTTATTATTATTGTTTTGAGGATTCACACGCTCGTTCGTTTTTGTTTGATTCTAAGAAAGAAAAATACAAATAAACAAACAAATAAATTTTTAAATAAATAAAACAAAATAACATAAAGAGGCAACTTGTTTTTTTTCTCCTTTTCTCTATATGCACCTGTCATAGGTTTGATTCCAAAACTTAGCATGTAAGAACACAGGGTGGCTGTGGATGCGGGATTTGTTTAATTGATTCTATTTCCTTTTTTCTATCATATCTTATATATATATATATATATATATATATATATATATATATATATATATGTGTGTGTGTGTGTGTGTGTGTGTGTGTGTGTGTGTGCGTGTTATTTTATTTGTTTTTGCGATACGTCTTAAATGAATTCAATTATTTATACGAAAGTGCGTTTTTACGTAAATGCGAGTTGGGAATAATTTTCCCTTTGACCAATTGGTACACCCTAAATGGGGAGCGGCATATACATTGTTATTAAAATATAATTATCTACTGACACGAGTGGCTGAATCTAGCGAGATTCGAAATCGGGACAAGAAGCCTGACCTCTTACCACTGGACCAGCTGGTACGACGGTTTGGATATACTCATATCCGAAAAATGAGATGGGGTAAATCACTGATTAATTTGCCTTGTGGTTTATTTATAGTTTTATAAAATACTAGCATTTCAGCCCGGTGTTGCCCGGGAAGTTTGGATGTGTGTGTGAGGAAAAAAAGTGGTAGTAGGAAGGCAGGCTCGAACCCCTACCGCGTAGTAGGAAAAGAACGAGGAAAAAACCTGACGTCTTTGCTGTTACGACCACCGCCAAACAGGAAGTGACGTAGGTTTTAATTAAGGCTAGACAATCGAAAGAAGAGGATGACTTGCAAAGATATCGGCGAAAATACCGAGCCCCCCCCTGTAGAAAAGTGCCCAGTTTAAGGTGAAGATATGAATGTTTTAGTTAATTTTTCGATATTTGTCGTCTGAAAGGTCGGGCTTTAAAAAAATACTATCCGTCTAAAGTTTTAGGCAGACATGCAAATATACATACATAAATACATTTATATATTGGTAACTAAAAATTTTCGATCCAAAGCGATTAAAAAGCTTCCCCTATCTCTGAATCCCCTTTATGTAAAGTTTCAAAGGTTTAGACCAGAAATAGTCTGAGTAAGTTGGTAGAGACCGATGAGGTCAAATTTATTTAAACGTTGATCCCTATTATGACCGCTTAAGATTTACTGATTTCGGCTTATATCACGTTATTAAGTTAGATCCATGTCAAAAGGAACCTATATCTAAAATTTCAAGTTTTTAGACTCCAAATTGTCTGAGGAGTTTGGTAGAGTTCTCAAAGGTCAAATCGTTGAACTTTGACCCCTTAACAGTGAAATTTCTGGCCGAAACCTAATCACATCGATTTTCCCAAATCTCAGTACCCTGTATATCAAATTTCGAGTCTGTAGACTAAAAACTGACATAGTTATTGCGTAGGGAAATGTACACAGACACACATACACGGACAGAGACGTTCACTTTTATAGATATATAGATAGATAGAAGATAGATTTAAGAAACTCTCTCTCTCTTTCTCTCTCTCCCTATTACTCTCTCTTTCTTCTCTCTTTCTCTCTCTCTCTCTCTCTCTCTCTTTCTCTCAGTTTGTTTCCTGTTGACTAGGTAAGGGCTGAGGCGATATGTTTTGTAAATTTCACAAAAAAAAGTATTTGTGAGGAGTGATCTTAGGTAGGTTTTTTTATCGGTGTGCCTCCGATAAGTATAGAAAATTGATAATCGAAGAATTTCGATTGAAGAATAGATGTCGATTTTGACCAAAGTTAACACGTTTAACCACCCAAACCTCACAATTGTATTTGAAGAGTGTTATCACCGCAAAAGCAGAAATGTCCAGCCTTTATAATCAACTGTAGATTCTTTTAGAGTTGCGAGGACGCGTTTGAAATGAATGTTTCTTTTTATAGCACAATTGAACCATTATACTTGACTTTTGTACGCTTAACTTTATTTTAAATAAATATGCCAGATGACGTAGTAAGTCATTCTGGGAAAAGCTGTTCTTCCTCACATTTATTTGTCTTTCTTCAGTAATTTATTAGTGCCTTTTTTGGATCGCAAAATACTTTACAGCTTTTTCAGGATACTTTTAGAAGTTTCATGTAATACTTAGCCCTACTATTTAATAGGAACTCCTTTAAAAATAGCATGATATTAAGATTACTATTCATGGCGGTAGATTTATTTCAGGAAAGAATTTTAGGTGATAATCTAGAATCTGATCAAAGGTTTCGTCGGCATCTACCGGTAGTTTACGGTTAGTTACCCGTGAAGTAATCGGAAAATCGGACACAATTAGCCCATCAACTGTTAGCAGACGACAATACTATTTTCGTTAAAAGAAAAAAAAAATACAATTTTCTGGTACTTTACTTGAAAAAATGTTTTCTATGTTTTGTTTCCATGAAAAAATAAGAGAATTCGATCATAAGTGTTTCGATGAAAAATATTTTCTTTGTTCATATCGACATTTATTCATATCGATATTTTATGAAACTTCTAAAGTACTTAAATACCTGTAAAGTCTTTTTGCGAACAAAACACACACACACACACACACACATAGATATATATGTGTGTGTGTGTGTATGTGTGTGTGTGTGCTAATAAATTACTAAAGGAAGGAAAATAAATGTAAAAAAAAACAAAAAAACAACGAACTTTCCCAGAATGACCTACTACGTCATCAGAGAAGAAATATAGATTCCATGTTTTCGTCTTTAAAAATAACACGTTTTTTATTCTTTTCATATAATTAAACTTATAGTTATTCTTATCTTCTTGCGCTAAAGTTTTGTTTTCAGCATTTTGAATGTAGCGTCTGTGTTCACGTCGACCTTTTCCCGGAACTTTTCCGAATGCTTAGCGTAATTTAGTAGGAAAGAGGATAAATTCTTAAAGCTTTCTTTAAATATTTGCGGATTAATTCTCAGGGGAGGTAATTTAAATTAACTTAACTAGAAGGAAAGATATACGGAGAATAGGCGAGAGCTTAGAAAGGCGAGAATTATGTGATAGATCTCTTTCTCTCCCTCTTCTCTCCCTCTTTTCTCCCTTTCTTTCTCTCTCTTCTCTCTCTCCCTATTCTCTCCCTTTCTCTCCTTCCTCTCTCTTTCTCCTTCTCTCCCCCTTCTCTCTTTTCTCTCCTATTACAGACGCTATATATATATAAAGGAGAGAGACTGACTTTTCGTTAACAACTGACCCCATATTGTTTTATTGTTTTAAATTAGATGAAAAAAATTAGGTCAAAAAAGAATTCACACACACACACACACACACACACACACACACACACACACACACACACACACACACACACACACACACACCATCGCCAGGCGAATTGATTTTATTTTTATTTTAATGATTGTCTGTCTTATTAAAACTTGTATTGTATAAAACTTGCCCAAATGCTAATATCTATCTCTTTAAATCAATGTCTATTTAGAGGAAGACATGTAAAATTCTTTGTCTTTTAGTCACATGTTTAACATATAATTTTGCTTTCAAGTATCTCAAGTAGTAGACTCGCAAGAACCTATTTGGATAGCATTATCTCCCTTTGATTGTTAGTGTTAGCTTTACAGAAGTGTTTAATTGAGGTAATTACAGTGGTTTCCTCGTAGTAATAAGATGTTTTTTTAACCTTGATTTATACTACAGTATTAATTTCGTTTGGGAAATTACCAGTTATTTTTCTATCATATGGAATTGTATTAACCATATTTGGATTGAAAATAAGATTGCAATCCCTGAATCACTATCTCTTTCCCTACCTTTCTATATTTCTATCTATTTATCTATCTATTTACAATTATATAACACGAACTTTGTGTGCATGTGTGTGTTCGTTCCCTATAGATTCCGAAACTGCTGACTCAGATATAACGAAATAAAATACAAATGTAATTCATGTATCTGACAGTGTTCTTAGATAACCTTTTGTATTGCAATAACTTGATAAAAGAAGAAACATACGGTTTTGACTAAAGTTAACACCTTACACAACCTAACAGCATAAGTGCTTTGTAGAACTTTTATTACAACACAGGCAAAAAGGCCCAGCATATAAAATCAATAGTATGTTCTGTAATATGACTAAGACGCGACCAAAATTAATGTTCCTATTTAAAACCCAATTGCACCATGATACTTAACTTTTCTCAGTTTAAATTCAAGCAATTATCACCATATAGGCAGACATATCTGTCATAAAAAAGTCTACAATAGGTTCTTTGATATCATAGAGGCGCGTTTTAAATGAATGTTTTTATTTCGAGTGCAAGTAAACCATGATACTTGACTTTTACATTTTGAAATTTAAATGACGTCATTATATATAAAAAAATAATTGAATAAAACCAACAGTAGGCTCCTCACAGTGCAATGTAGACGACAATATATTGTGGACCAATTCATTGCGTGGAAGCATGCGAAGCTTACTCCCGGTACACCACTATGAGTCCCCACCAAGAGCAGGCAATCAATCGATTTGATTGAAAAATAGGCGATTCCACCGATTTCGAGGACAATAAAAATTCTTTTTGTCAACGAACAATTTTTACTCTTAAAAAGGCCGCACTAAACGGAGGAAACGACATTAGGTCTCAAACAGCTCGTAATTTACGACTTTAAGATGAGTATCTCTAGGAATTAGATTGTGGTTGCAAACGTATTTCGATCAGAGCAGGTGCTAATGCCAAAAGGATGATTTAAACGTTAAATGCGTTTCTTTAAATTCTGCATTCGCCTCGAACGTAATACATATATATATATATATATATATATATATATATATATATATATATATATATATATATATATATATATATATATATACTAGCATTTCAGCCCGGCGTTGTCCGGGTGTTTGGAGGTGTATGTTGAGCAAAATATTTTTTAAAAGTGGTAGTAGGAAGGCAGGCTCGAATCCGTACCGTGAAAAAGGAAAAGAACGGGGGAAAAACATGACGTCTTTACTGTTACGACTACCGTCAAACTGGGATTGACGCAGGTTGTAATTAAGGAGAGGATGAATTTCGAAAATATCAGCGAAAAAAAAAAAACGACCATCCCTGTAGAAAAGTGCCCAGTTGAAGGTGAACATATTAATGTTTTTAGCCAATTTTTCGCTATTTGTCGTCCGAAAGTCGAACTTCAAAACAATACTAATCTTGTAAAAAATCGTCGACTCTGATTTAGGCAGACATAATACATACATGCATATATACATACATTTATTCATTGGTAACTAAAAATTCTCGAGCCAAACCGATTAAAAAGTTTGCCCTATCTCTGAATACGCTTTATGTAAAATTTCAAATGTTCAGACCAGAACTTGTCTGAGTAATTTGGAAGAGACCACAGAAGTCAAATATTTTTAACTTTGACCCCTATTATGATCCCTTAACATTTATTGTTTTGGGCTAAAATCAAGTTATTAACTTAGATCTATATCCAAGAAACTGTTATCTAAAATTTCAGGTGTCTAGACACAAAATTGGCGGAGGAGTTTGGTAGAGTTCTCAAAGGTCCAATCGTTGAACTTTGACCCCTTTTACCAGCCAGATTTCTGACCGAAAATGGATTACAAAACTTTTCCTAAAACTCAGTACCCTGTATATTAAATTTCGAGTCTGTAGACTTAAAATTGACAGAGTTATTGCGTGGGGAAATGTACACAGACACACAGACACACAAACAGACATACACGTTCTCTTTTATATATATACTAGCATTTCAACCTGGCGTTGCCTGAGTGTTTGGAGGTGTATGTTGAGCAAAAAAAAGGTCAATTTTTTTTAACTTTGACGCCTATTATGACCTTTTAACATTTATTGTTTTGGGCTCCACTCAAGCTATTAAGTTAGATCCATGTCTAAGGAACCTATATTTAAAATTTCAAGTGTTTTACCCTAAAATTGTCGGAGAAGTTCTCAAAGGTCAAATCGGTGAATTTTGACCCCTTAACGACCAAATTCTTGGCCGAAAACGGATTACAAAGATTTTCCCAAATCTCAGTACCCTGTATATCAAATTTCGAGTCTGTAGACTGAAAATTAACAGTGTTCTTGCATTGGAAAATGTACACACAGACACATGTTCATATATATATATATATATATATATATATATATATATATATATATATTAGCAGTTCTGCCCGGCTTTGCTCAGGATCTATGTACTGTTCATAACTTACCCTACGTGTGAATACACTTTATGTAAGCTTTCAAATATTTAGACCAACAGAGGTCAGAGACAGCAGAGGTCAATTTTTGTTAAAATTTCACCCCAATTCAGATCACTTAACGTTTATTATTTTGGTCCCAAGTTAAAATACAAATTTTAACCATGTCCAAGTTACCTACATCTTAAATTTCAAGTCTTTAAGCCCAAAATTCGCTGAGTAATTTGGTACAGGTCGTAGTCCTCAATTCTTTTTAACTTTGTCCCCTGAACATCTATTGTTTGGAGCTCAAACTAAATTATAAAGTTTGATTCATGGCCAAAATTTCAAGTGCTTCACCCAAAATTGGCGGAGGAGCTTGGTAGAGTGTTCAAAGCGAAAATCGTTGAAGTTTGACCCCCTTGACAGCAAAATTTCAGCCGAAAAAACGATTAAAAAGATTTTCTCAAGTCACAATAACCTTATACAAAATCTTGAGTGTCTAGACCGAAAATTACCAGCGTTATTTTGTAGTGAAATGTACACAGACACACACATGAAATGTACACAGACACAGACACAGACACAGACAGACACACACACACACACACACACACACATTTTAACTTTTATAGATATACCAGCAGTTCAGTCCAGCTTTGCTCGGGCCCTATGTACTGTTTATAACTTTATGTGAAATGTATCTATTAAAAAGTGTGAATATGTACGATAATGCCTTTCTATATAATAGGCTTCCTTAACTACCAAAGAGAAAAGTTGGTAGAAACCGCAGAGGTAGAATTTTTCAAAACTTTGACCTCATTTGTACACTTTAAGATTTATTATCTTGGGCTCAAATTGAATTAAGATAGTAAAACTATGTCCAAGTAACCTAAATCTAAAATTTCAAGTGGTTAGACCAAAAATTGGCGGAGGAGTTTAATAGGGTCTGCAAAAGTCGTCTCTGTCAACTTTGACCTCTTTGCAGCCAAATTTTCGCACCCAAACAGATTAAATTCTTGCTGCATGTCTGAATACACTTTATGTAAAATTTCAAATGTGTAGACCCAAAATTGGCTGAATAATTTGCTAGAGACCGCAAAGGTAAAATCTTTTGAACTTTGATTCCTTGGAAGCCAAATTTTCAGCAAAAAAAAAAAAAAAAGATTAAAAAGCTTTCGTTTTGTCTGAATACATTTTATGTAAAATTTCAAATCTTTAGACCAAAAATTGACTGAGTAATTTGGCAGAGACCACAGAAGTCTATTCTTTTTGAAACTTTGACCCCAATCATAACCTCTTAACATTTATTGTAGTGGGCTCAAATTCAATAATAAAGTTTGATACATGTCCAAGTAACCTATATCTACAATTTCAAGTGTTTAGAGCCAAAATTGACGGAGGAGTTTGGTGGAGTTTTTAAAGATCAAATCGTTGAACTTTGAATCCTTAACAGACAAATTTGTATCCGAAAAGCTCACTATCCGGTATGTTAATTTTCGAGTTTGTAGACTGACAATTGACAGAGTTATTTTGTAGGGAAATGTACACACAGACGGACAGACAGACAGACAGACACACACACACACACACACACGCGCGCGCGCACTCAGACATTTTCACTTATATATATATATATTGGTATAAAATATATATTGTAGTATAAATATGTGTGTGTGTGTGTTTATTTGCACTTATGCGCGTGAAATACTACAGAGACGACACATTCCAGCCGATTTTGTCGACGGATGCTAGAGTTGTTGAAACAGGAACCCCAGACAAACTCTGCTATTAACCTGTCTTTGTCTGAAACTGTTTTATCTGTCGACGCCAATTCGACTCTTTATTTACACTCATATACAAATTAACAACACACAACACACCCCGTTTCACACTTTGTCGACCGGCCGCCGCCTTGAGAAAACACTCAGATCCACTTGAATCCCAGCCTTCCCTTTAACAAAACCTCACTTTCAAATACAGCAACAAAATGAGATAAAAACAAAAAGTGCGAGTGTTATGAGATTTATCGCCGAAATGAAACTGATGCCGATTGAACCGTTCTGTTGCTTTCTGGTAGATGTAAGGTGAGGTTTAAGATGAGGAAAATGTGTGTTGCGAAGCACAAAGTTATTGGACAGAAGCTTACAGTAGAAAAACTCGACAAAAAATAAATGAAACATTGACAGAATCTCACCAGAACTGAAATAAATAGACAAAAAATAAAATTAAAATTAAATATTTGTATATCAGTTTTATTTTTGTTCTTGTCCAACATTTCACTTGTAGTAAAAATCAAAAAAAAGTAATGATGTGTGATTGTGACGAAACGAAAATATCAAATTCCAAAAATCAGGTTTATCGTTGCGTTTTGAATCCATTTATAGCGACACTATAATTTCAATGGAGTTAAATTTAATTAAATTTGTTAAATAATTACTAACTAGATGGACGCCATTCAATACGCTTAAACATTATATTTTAATTTATGTAAATTGCGTAAGTATCATTATAGAATCAATCTTCTATTGAATATTATATATTACGGTGGGCTAATTCGCAAATAAATAAATAAAAGAATAATAAAAAGGCTGTGTATCAAATTGCGTCTGTGTTTGTTTACAATATCACGTCAGCTGATATTTGGACTTAGCGATTTTAAAAATAGCCTTTCCTCTCTCATAGATAAAAAGAAGAACTTTCACAGGGGAATATTTTACGTTACACCGACCAAGTCTACATCAGTGTAAGGTAAAATATTCCCCTGTAAATTCTTTTGTATCTATGAGAGAAAAAAGACTATTTTTAAGATCGGATTTTTTCGATTTTCGTTACTTGGCGGACGAATTTCAGTACAAAACCTATCTAATAAAACTGCCAGAAATATCAATTACCTTTGCGTGAAATTTGCAAAATATAGATTCAAACCTATGAGGAAGGAACTCTCTCTCTCTCTCTCTTTCTCTCTCTCTCTCTCTCGCACACACACACACACACACACACAAACGCACACACATGCAAGATGACTTTTATATAATGTTAGGGATAGAAACAGAGATGGAGATTCTTTATTTTGGTAGATTCTGTAAATAAAATAATGCAAAGAATTTCATAATATTGCATACATGTGCTGATTAATAATTTTCAGTTTTTCTGTACCCGAGAATGTCAAACAGGTTTTTCCTGCTATCACTTCGACGTGACTAACGTAAATAACCTTTGCTAACAATGCTGTTGCATTAGGAATACTAATGAATGTAATATTAGATATATGCGATAAAAGTGTAAGTTTCATCAGAATTTGTCTTTTTATTTTTCAGAATTCCCGGTGATCACCAACGCCTGTAACATAGAAATAATTCTAACTTTTGTTGAAGGCAAAACCTAATAAAAGTCATTTTAGATATTTCAACAAATTAAGTAATTTGATTCGGCGTTTTCCCGAAAAAGTCTCGATCGGCCATTTTTTTTCTATTCCTTGTTATATAAGATCATGCACAGTTTTGTTCAAAAATACTGAATTAAATTAAAAAAAAATCAGATGACTTACGGAATAAAAGAATTACAGTGTGATAATGGGTATTCATTTCTATCCTATAGCGACACATGTGACACAAGGGTCAAATGGTCGGTCTGAAAAGTAAGCGTCTCGGATGCCTGTGCAGGGCCATTAGAGTTTCACAGAAATGGGCACCTTAAGTGATTCGCAATAAGCCAACTAAACAGAAAAGGCAAATTATGGGAGGTTGGGTCTCCTAGAACTGCACAAACCAGTATTGCACTCCAATCAGCAGAGATTAAAAGAAGGTCTAGTCTTTTTTGATGTTGGGGGCGAGGAAAAATCCCAAATGACAAAACATTAGAGCATAAAATGAAATTGTATTACAGAATTACAGGAATGAGAAAGAAAAAAAAACATGATAGAAACACACACACACACACAAACACACGCACGCACGCACACACACACACACACACACACGCACACACACATATATATATATACCGATTACCATCATGTTTTTTTTTATTCTCATTCATGTAAATCTGTAATTTTTTATTCTCGTTCATGTAATTCTGTAATTTTTTATTCTCGTTCATGTAATTATGTCATTAGACGACGAAACACGTGTCAGTGGATGATTATATTAAAATAAAAAAACACCAAATTGGTCAAAGGAAAAATTACATTTAGTTAAAAATGCACTTTCGTATAAATAATTGCATTCATTCCAAAATGTTCATTCAGATGAGGCTATTTTTCAGAGAGTCGGGAGGTTTATCACACTTCACTTCAATTTGTCTTGTTTAATTTTTTAAAAATGAATCTGCATATTTTAAAAACAAAAGCGTCAATATTTATTAATTTTCGCTCAAGACAAGGCATAAGGCCACTTGATTTAAGGAGCTAATAAAGATAAGAGAAGTTTTTTTTTTTTAATTAAAATAACCAACTCCTCTAAAAGTTGCAATACGGATTAAGACAAAGCAAAAAATTCTTCAGTGTGAAAGAATCTCTCATTGTATGCCGAGAAGAGAATATATACTACACTTCTAGCCTTACGCGACGACCGGTCAGAATCTTAAGGATCAAAAACAGCACTCTCTGACTGAACTCGAGATCCGTACTCCTTTTCTATGTTAGACAAGTCACTGATTTTGGTTCTTGTTTAATGACAGAAAAAAGGACTCTACTTAACGTCTATGATTTATTCCTGGCATCTTCCATTAATCAATCCTTTCGACTTGGGCTTTACGGCCCTCATAAATTTCAAATCGACCATAACGAAAAAAAATTCAACTATGAGCGTTTCTTGTTTCTCGAAAGGACAACGAAATTAGACCAGGTAGAAACATCTGACCTGATTTTCTTCACCACACCCCACCACCTTTTCAATCTGAAGGAAATGGGTCGTCGCATTTTCGTTCCGTGGTATAAGTGACACCCGCGTCTCTGCTTACGATCGACCATCACCCATTTTTGGCGAGTGCACTTGTACGCCAAAATAGAAAAACTAAACCGGATGACAATAGATCATCATTTTCAGTTTATGATTAATGTTCTGATTTGCAACTTGCTGGAAAAAAGACTTTACTCACCTCCCTACGAGGGTAACTTGTCATTTAAATTGAAGGATAAAAACAGCGGAAACTCTATCGGCTCTTCCTCTCTTGGGAATATCTCAAACTGAATTTTACAGTTTGCTTGAATAGAGGAGATGGTGAGCGACCGGGGTTGGGAACAGGGTCTTTAAGATTGCAGTCAATAGTAGGGTACAACGTTTCCTGGAAATGGGGTTTGTTGGGTGAAATTTCCTGGAAATGGGGTTTGTGGGGAAAAAATCTTTCTAATATTGGAGCTTGTGAAGTTGGGAGCCGGGTACGGGATACAACTTTTTCTGGTAATAAAAGGTGTCATTTTATCCTTTTACAAGAATCCTTGATTATAAACGTGTAGGCATTCATAGAAATTTATTCCAAGATTTGAATGTTGTAAACATTAACTTCTTAAATCGCTAGCCGCATAGTAGATGACAATTTACATGTGAAGTTGTTTAATTCTAAAATATGTTCCAATTTATTTTGAAGTTCAATTATTTACTTTTGAAATGCATACAAATAGTGTTTACAAAAAGAACAAAATAAAAGCTACTTGTGCAGTTTAGAATCCGTGTTGTTTTAAGATAAAAGATTTACATTAAATTCAATGTTTACGATGTCTCTTAATTATTAAATTGTTAGATACAAATAAAGAATGGCTAAACAGTCAACCTTCCAATGTTTAGAATGATTTCTTAAAAAATAACGTTATTTCTGCAGTGTGTAAACTGCGCGAGTTCTCAAATAATTAATAGTATTTCAAACATAGCAAGTGCATGCAATTCTAATTAATAGCATGTATTTGTATGAAAACGTGTTTAAATGAGATAAGTATTTGATTAAAGAAAAAATTTTTTCTGAGATTTACTTAAAAATCCCAACCATTTAATCAAGACAGAATTACTATTAAATTCGTAAATGATTATGCATATAAGTGTGAATGTTGCTGAATAAGTGTTTTAGATTTTCCGAAATAGTGATATCCTTTCTGCATACTCATGTCTCTCTACAGAGAAATGATTAAGATCATAAAGCTAAGATACAACAGAAAAAAAGAAAGAAACAAAAAATAAAAAAAACATGCACCGGAATTTAGGAAAAATTGGCTGAGCAGCGGCTTGGTTCCGACCAGTTTTGCAACTAGCAAATAGGACTCTGAACAGAAGCGTGTGCTCTATCTCAACTATTATCAATGGACCTGAGGTAATCTCGTCAGCATCAGACAAAGCCAAACTCTTTGCAGAACTTTGCAGCTAAATCTACCCTATGGTACCAAGGCTAAAACCCCCACATATTTCATCCTGTATCAGAAAACACGCTATGCGATATATAAATATCTGTCAACACACATTTTAATTTTTTTAGCATTTGCGGGTGGGTATGCTGACAACGAATATCACGGTTAAATTTGGGGGAATTATTTTCCAAGTGCTTCCCAGTTCGCAATAAATCAACTTAAGAGAAAAAGCAATTCATGGGAGGTTGGATCTCCTAGAAAGGCACAAAACAGTATTACACCGTAATCAGCGGGGATTAAAAGAAGGTCTTCTCTTCTTTATTACAAAATTACAAAACGAGAAAGAAAAAACACATGGAAATCGGTATATATATATATATATATATATATATATATATATATATATATATATATATATATATATATATATATATATATATAATGTACACACTTCGGAATAAAGTTATCCAACAAATTAACTAGTATGGAAACCTGTGATTATAGGTCTTACAAAGTTAATGTTCTCTTCATTGACTTTGTCTGTCTACAGAAACCGTTTATATTTTATTCAAAATTTGAAGTTATTTTAGAGTGGAATTTGAAGCTCACATTTTATAACTATAAAAAATATTGAATATATAAAAAGATCATATATTTGTTAATAAACAGTTTCACCGGATTTATATAATAATTTATTTTCCGGACTCATTATATAAACAAAAAAAAAACAAAAACAAATCAGGAAATATTCCTATTTCAGACTGTTACCTTGAATCGTGGATTACTCAAAATACAGATTGGATCCCATTACCTCACTGCTACAAAAGACCTACACTGGATTTTACCAACGAAATTTGGATGTGAAATTCTATATCCTTTTCATTAACTTCCCTTACTCTATGACATCTAAATGCTTTAAAAACTTTAAAGTGTGATTTTCCATGTCTTACTGGCTTCAGCATACAAGGTGTGGACCATTATAATTATTTGCTAATATTTTCCCTCTGAAGAGATGGTAGATGTCGAAATCCTATAGGATAAGGAGTTATAATATTTGTCTTACCTAGAGCACATATAATATGTAATATATATATATATATATATATATATATATATATATATATATATATATATATATATATATAAAGTTTAATGATTAAAGTTAAATTCCGTAGATTAAAATATATACAAACATATTTAAGTTAAGAGTTTATTGCTTGAAATAAGGAATATATGAGGAAAAATATTTATTTCCTTAATCCATGGAGTTTCAATAATGGATCATATTGTCAAAGAAACTGGGATGAAATTAGCATAATGTTCAGCTATGAATAAACAAATATTTCGCTTTTCAGCACATATATTAAAAATGTTATTTAAAATTATTAAGATGGTGCTTAAAAGGATCGTCCTGAAAATATTATCTCAATGTAATGTCTGACAGGATAATTCACTTGATCTCTTATCTGTGACTTATCTCATATATATATATATATATATATATATATATATATATATATATATATATATATATATATGAGTATGAGAAATGGAAAGATAAAGATAGGTAGATAGGGAGCGAAATAGAGAAAAGTGAAAGACAAACATAAGTTAGTACATTCAGATGAGTCTATTTTTCAGGGAGTCGGGCGATTTATCACACTTCACTCCAATTTGTCTCATTTAATATTTTTTAATGAATTTTCACATTTTAAAAGCCAAAGCGTCAATATTTATAACATTTTTATGGAAATCGCTCGAGACAAGGGATGAGGCCACTTGATGTAAGAAGCTAATAAGAAAAATAAAAAGGACGTTGTCTACTCGGAAAGCCGTTCTTTTACATGGAGATACTGAAGGTGTCTATTCCGAACGCCGGTCTTAAGGTGAGGATGGTTGGTAGTATCTATTCCAAAAGCCGATCTTAACATAGGAAGTTTGGGATGTCTATTCCTAACGCTATTCCTGAGATGACGATACTCAAAGAAGTGAAGTAAAAAAGTCGTAATTGTTTTGTTTTGCATGTTAGAAAAAGACACAAAAATGGAATTTACTTTAATACTATTAGTGGAAGAATTAAAAAGAAGACTTGAACAACGAACGGAAACAGCTATGACTGCCAGCACTTATTTCGATCACTCTAAACAGTTCATATACATTTCTTTCTTCTAAAACTTCTGTTTTTACTTTTCATTATTATTCTAATGGACCATTTTTCGTAATTTTATTAATTCATACTGATTTACGTATTCCCTTAATTGCTTTTTATTTTTTAATTCAATCAGTACCTGCATGTTATCGTCCCAAACCATAGTCGCCAGTGAAATCCAGATTATTTAATTTCCGCCACGGCCGCTTGTGTCCAGGGACGACAGTGGACATCAACAACAACTGTTTTTTTTTTGTTTTGTTTTTTTGCGAGGGGAAGGCAGGCAACACCGCTCAACGGCTCCTGTTAGTTTTTAAATATCATTGAGGAGCACCTAGCCTAATTTAAAACTGTATCCCCGCAAGACTGGTTGTAAAATTTCTTATCAATCGATATTTATTCTATAATTGCCTGATTTTCATACCTTACCAAATTGCTTTTTTATTCGTTGCCTTTTTTCCGTGGCAAAAGTTTCAGGCACCAAACATAGTTTACGGAATCAAGACGTCGTATATGTTGAATGCACACATCGAATTAGTGTCAGTAAAACACCTGTTTACCACGTATTCTTCCACGGCGCTCAACATACTAGTAACGATCAGAACTTTCTATTTACAACGTAAAACTTGGGGTTGCGAGAGATTTTAGTTCATTCATTTTATGTTATTTTAAATAAAAGACTATTTTTTTATAAAATATATTTGTAATTGTTTAAAACTATTTTGTAAATTTTTTCAAAGTAAAGAATAAAAATATGTATTTTAATTAAAACATATTTTATTGAAACCCAGTGCAGCATACATGATTTCCCGTAAGTGTACAGTGAACGAGGCATAAAAAAAATGACTGTTAAGCATTTGCCTCCTTCCCATTTAGCCCCGAAAGTCCCCAGAGGACGTCAAATCCTGGTGAAAATGAATAAATGGTCCAGTTGTAGGCCTTAACATATGTCAATTTGAGTCCTGCGCCATGCAAAAAAAGAAATGACTAAGTCCATCATTGCTCCCCCCCCATTTAGCCCCAAAAGTCTCAAAGGCCTTAACATATTTACATGTGAGTTCAGCACCATACAAAACTGCTAAATAGACAGACAGAAAATTTTGGACAAATATTGTAAAATAGTACCAAAAATGGAGTGTTTTTATTAGCCCGAAAAGAGCCCCTGGGCGACACCCAAAAGTTATCGCGAAGTGTAGACGAACAAAATTATACAGAAATCAGTTACAACTTTTCAGAAAGTTTTATAAAAATCCAAGGCACCATTTTTTTTAATAAGCACAAAAGTGTCAATTTTAGTCATTTTAACCCGGGAGGCACCCCTCGATGTGCAACCGGAGTTTTCTGGGGAAAATCTGCTCTGTTACCTTTTTTTTTTACTCATCGTTTAATGTTTGTGTGAAATTTAAAAAAAAAAATCCAAAGCGTAGTTCTTGAGAAAAGTTCTAACAGATGAACGGAAAAGGGTGAATTTACAGGTCGACCCTCCTTTTTCGGGGGACCAATAACACTATTTAGAAAAAGAATCATGTCAAAGTAAAGACTAATTTTTTATGTAGAATTTTTAAATGAAACTGGAATTATGAAAGTATTAATAAGAAAGGATTTTTTCTTGGTATACATCGGTAAAACTTGGTAAGACTTCTGCTAAAAAGAAATTGGACGTTGAAAAACTGATTTAGTAAAAAAAAAAAAAAAGAAAGAAAATTCGAAAACCAGCAAGGGTAGCGACCGCTCTGGCGCGAAGATGGGCTACATTAGAATGAATTTTAATGTCACATTAAATAGTCAACAGAATTACTTCAACTGCATTTGAAACATAAAAAGATGCCGATCGAACACGAACCAATGCATAGGAACACTAATGGATTCTCGGTGCTAATGCAGAGAGTGAACCGCGCTATGTTTTAAATCGTATTTCAATGTTTAATTAAAGTTTTATTATGTTTTTTATTCAATTGTAAGGTTAAAGTACAAAATAGGTACAATACCCCCTCCCCTCCTCATGTTAAGAATGACTTTTTAAATAATAACGTTATTATTTCAGCACGGATCACTCTTTGAATGAGTATCGGATTCTCTAATATGATGTTCTAACGTCAGCGTTATGCAGACCTCTCTGTCATAACTAACTTTATCACATTCATTGGCCAAGGAACTATCGCAAAAACACTAAGAAATATCGATCTCACATCAAGCAGGCAATGATCTCAAAAAGTAAAGCTAACAACATCAGAAAATTATATTTTCGAACTACTATTTTCATCTCAGTGTTATTCTCACAAAGCTTCGGCCGATGTAACCTGCGATCTTCTGCAGGTATATTTTGCTTATTTTCCCTCCGAATTCATCACCAGCAACATAAAAAACGTCTTTGTTTTGAGGTTGTTATACCTTCTGCCCCCTTTTGTATATGCAATTTAATCACCTCTTCTTGTGTTTTAAGCTCCTTACATGTAGTGGCTTCATGCCTTCTCAGGAATGACTTCTCTAAAGCATTTGAAAAACAAAAGAAAGCCATAGACGAGTTTATGCATTCATAAATAGTATTTTTAGACGCTTTGCGGTCAGGATTGGTTGGTTGCTTGTTTTTGTTTTACGGCATATCAACCCTTTTCGGGTTATTTAATGCCGAATCCAAAGATTTTGAAGAAATTTTTTTTAATAGAATATATTTGTTGTTTTCATGTCGGTTTCTATTTAACCCATAGTTGGGACCCTAACAGGTACTACCACTCTGGGTCAGAGTGAACCTGGGAGCAATGGTAATTAAAGGGTGGCTCCACACTCCCGAAAGCCCACAAGCTGGGGCCTCACCACTGGATATAGTTTAAGATCATATCCAGGACCCCCATTGAGAGACTTTTACCCTAGCAGGGGGGCAGTCGGCGTATTCTAATGCTCCACCGACAGGGCCTTGCGGTCAGAAACCAGTTTCTTCTAACTTTGAAAAAATGTCGAACGATCACTTTTCCGCAGCCACTGATATTCGCTTTTCTTCTGATGTTTTTAAATTGATCTTAAAATTAAACTTTATCTAAAAAAAAGTTACTGAGGATAGAATTAGTAGAAATTTAAAGGTATATAGCAACGTAGAAATTTACGTATTATAATTATACGATAGCGTGTGTGTTATTTTCTCTGTCACGCTTACATCCGGTTGGTTTAATTGTTATGTACTTCCATTTCTTGTCATAAATAATTTTACCAAAAATTCTTCATAAATTTTGGTTTCGGTTATAGCTGATGGCACTTAAATCATCTATTTTTTTATATAAATAATTTTATCAAAAATTCTTCATAAGCTTTGGTTTAGATTATGGCTGAAGGAAGTTTATATATATATATATATATATTTCATAGGTTTTTATTTTGGTTTTGGTTCAAGCTAATATACTCAAGTCATGTGGATATATATTTTTATTTTTGAAATCACAACTTTATAATATATAAAAATCGATAGAACATTAGCTCTATAATAATATATACGAAATCTGCAAGAATTAAAATATATTTAAGGGTATTTTACGATCGGGCTTTGTTCGGCGTTCGTGTTAGCTTAGATGAATCCTTTTACAATTTTAACAAAAAGCTACAATAATATCAGAGCATCTTCATTTACACTGAACATCTACAGAATGCCAACACCAATATATTACTTATGAATGAGTCCCTTGCGGAATTTCCACAGCTCCCGCTAGTGTAGATATTATCTGTATTACTAACATATGAATCACTAATTCCACTTAGTAAACAATACTTGTTTTCGATTACATAGCTTTCCTTCTTCGCTTCCCATAAGATAAGAATCGCCTTTTTCTTGCTCCTCGAAAAACCTGGGCGAAAACTCCCCGATTTGAACATGACCAATGATAACCCCCGCACCTATATCTCCCATCTCATTCCCCCTTCACGTTTCGCGGAATTTTTATTTTATTTTTCGTTGTTGTATTTTCCGCCACAAACGTGTCAGGTCCGTGCGAAGCTCGTGGCAGAGCGGAAGTTCGTGTCACTTGTCTTAAGCGTTTCTTATTTTCCCCTCGCACCCATTCCAAGTGACCTCTGTCGAAGTAGAGACGCTCACTGCTTGGAGACGCCATCTTAACACAAGTACATTGTCTGTATTTTTGTTACATTAAGGACCGAATATCTGCACTGGAGTTAATTTTTTCTTTTTTATTTTGGAGATTGAGAAAATAAAAAAAGACAGATGAATGTATTGGAATATCATCTTCTATCGATTGATATATCACACGGCAGTCTTTCGCACCTTTTATTTTACTTTATTTTAGTTTGCATTTGCAGAGCATGGATGATATTTAGAAAATAAATGTGAAAACTATGCATTACAAGCAACGCTGGTTCGCTATCACTGACATTCACACATGTTTTATATGTGCAGATATCTAAAGCAATAGCGGAAGACTTAGCGAATGACATTTTGTCTTTAGTGAAATGGGGTGGTAAGTGGATGGTAACAATCCATGCTACTTAGATTAAACTTCTTTCTTTTATCAATTACAAGCAACCTTCTCAGTTCCTGAGTGTCATGACTAATATGCGAGCTCGTCATTTGAAATCCTTGACTAACCATTCACAAGTAACATGTATTGGAAAAATACATTGAAAACATTGTCAAGTAGGTAGGTTCTCTTTATCATGCTAGAAAACTACTCACACCTGACAAATATCTACAAAGCCACAAATCGCACATACATTGAATTACATTGCAGTTGGTGCATCAACCACACGTCTTCTCTCTAACTGGGTCCAGAAAAAATGTCTGCAACTTAACAAGTCCCGCACTGTCAAACAAACTCCAACCCCTGTTACATGGCTGCAATAATACACCACTGTTCCTATTTTATTGTTATTTTGTTTAAGTATGCTCTGATGAACTCCGAAGACGTCGACATAAATACCTTCGATTAACCCGATAAGCAACAAAATCCCACCCTTAATTATAGAAGTCCCATAGGTACTGAAAAGTTGTTTTTTTTTTGCTCTAATAGTTTCTATCCTCGAAATCAAAGACTTTGGAATTCCCTCCCAGTGTCATGTTTTCCTGAGTGTGCTTAAATGCAGAAATCTAATATAATGTAGACAGACATCTCACTACTCAACTTCCTATATATTGTCTTTCTAGATATGCTTTCAAACAGTAGCCACACATGTCTAAGTGTGAATATGCCTTGTTGAAGGGGGAATGGCAGTAATAAAAGAAAACAATTATCTAAAGTTTTTAAAGACTGCATGGTCAAGATTCATCAGATAAGGTTGTACTCACTTTGAGGCAGACAATCCCTTCTTGAGACAGAGTTTAGTTTTCAGAAAAAAGTCCATATGTGATATGCATGAAAAATGCGTGTGGCACGGGAGCTCGAGGGATCACGTGATCGCATAGCCTACTAGGCGTTTTCTTTTATAAGTTGAATTCTTAGAAAATCAGTTAAAGATTAATTTTAGTTAAAGAACGAAGAGATACATGCATGATAATGTAGGCTGTTAGAAGCCTGAACAAAAATTGAAAAAGAAAATTACATACATTTTGAGTAGAAATGTTCTCTAAGAAATTAATGCATAGAATAAAAGATCCGATCATGTGAAGAATCCACAGGTCAGAAAGAAACTGTCATCAGATTATCTTCAGACCATTCAACCATGCTATACTGTCTGTCTTACGAATATCAATTAACTTATATCCTTTCTATAAAAAACCTGGAGAATATGCTTCCTCGGCGTTATACATATAAGTTATGCCGATATAGCAGTCGGACTGATCTATAACCATTCTCTTTATTGTTGCATTTGCTTTTCTGTTGAATATATTTTCCACTAAATTGTGAGTTGTGTTTTTAGAAACTTAACGCTTACCTGAGATACCACCATCTTTACGTCGTTTCCAATATAATAATAAAACACCTTCACAAAAATAATTCAAATAAATTGAATTCCTTGTAAAAACATATGGTTTTCATTAAGGAATTATCACAAAATTTGATTACTTATCATGAGGAATTATAAGTATTGTTAAGTATTGTCATATTTGTAATGCTTCATTTACAATGGTATTCCCGAGCAAAGAGACGGATACTACCAATACATTTCGATTATTTTTATTATTTTAGTTACTTTTCTCATATTGAATGTTTTCCTGGCAAGGGTTTGGCAGATTTTATCTAATATTTCTAGTTGAACTGGGAATCTGGAAGATTTCATAACACAACCGATGTAAGTGCTAAGCAATAATCAGTGACTGATATAAAGATTCCTGAGGTGGACAGGACGTATCCGAAGAATGTTCGGGGTTAGATCGAATGAAATGTTGTGAGAATAGCAACGACGATGAGAACAGAGTGAGAATAATCCAAATAATCCAAATGATCAATTCTCGTTTCAAAAATCCTGAAACAACATAAGACATAGAACCGAAATATAATGATTTAATAAAGATATAAAGACTTTATCAATTATAAACGCGTCATCAACGGAATCAGATAAGAATTTAAAAATTGGGTTGTTTATATACAGACATATTTCACTACGTAACTACTCTGTCTATTTCAGTCTATAGACTCGAGATTCGACATAAGAGGAGATTAGGGAAAATATTTTTAATCGGTTTTCGGCCAGAAATTTCGCTTTTAAAGGCTCAAAGTTCAACGATTTGACCTTTGAAAACTCTATCAAACACCTCTGCCAATTTTGGGTCTAAATACTTGAAATTTTAGATGTAGGTTACTTGAAGATGGATTTAACTTTATAATTTTATTTGAGCCCAAAACAATAAATGTTAAGGTCAAAAGTTGGGTCAAATTAAACGAAATTGACCTCTGATGTTTCTACCAAATTACTCAGCCAATTTTTAGTCTAAACATTTAACATTTTACATAAAGTGTATTCAGGCATAGGGCAAGCTTTGTAATATATTTTTGCCGAAAATTTGGCTGATAAGAGGTCAAAGTTCAAAAGATTTGACCATTTCGGTTTTTAGCAAACTATTCCGCTAATTTTGGGTCTAAATATTTGAAATTTTACATAAAGTGTATTCATACATGCAGCAAGATTTTGATTCGTTTATGGTTGAACACTTGGCTTCCAAGAGGTCAAAGTTGAAAAGCTTGACATTTTCAGGCTCTACCAAACTCCTCCCCCAATTTTATGCCTAAGCAATTGAAATTTTAGATGTAGGTTACCTAGACACGGGTCAAACTTTTTAATACATACATTATGAACATTACATAGGGTTCAAACAAAGCCGGCTGAGCCGCTATGGTATATATACATACGTAAGAGAAAAGAAATTAAAACTGTAAGTTAAAATTTACTATCAAATTTATTGTTCGACTAAATACTCTAAAACATAATTCACTAAGTCCTTATGCTGCGCAGTTTCAAAGAATGTTAGTCTTGCTATTCTTCTAATGAGAGGACAGAAAGAAATCAGCAAATTAAATTTGTAGCAATGCTAGAATTTGCGTGTTATCTCAGTAAATTAAACTACAATTTATTATAGTCATAAATTCCAAAGATGTACATGTCCTTAAAAAACAACGAGTGAAAAAATGCAGGAAATGTAAAAAAAAAAAAAAAATGATAAAAACAAACCAAGCATAAAATTGCAGTTTGCATGAAGATTCTTTCAAAGGTAATCCGAAAGGCGAAAATAATTCTTTAGAAAGAAGCAAATCCAAATTAAAATCCAGTTGAATATAATTAGTCACATTGGAAAATTTTCAATGAAGTTGAAATTATTGAAATTGTCTTTGCGGATAGTGCTTTACTTCAAAGATAGGTTGATCCCCAGTTTAGTTGATTCGAAAAATAAGATGGACAGAAAATCAACATGTCATATATCGTTGGCTTAATAAGGAAATTGTTAAGACAGACCGAGAAAATTCTTTTTGCAACGTGTTACAAATTCAATGTAAATATTACAAAAGTTGGGGAGTAAAGATTAGAAAGTTTTAAGCATGGCCACAGCTTATTGGTAATTATAAGGCTGTCAAATAGTAAAGATAATGATGATAATGATGATGACATAATAATAATAATAATAATAATAATAATAATAAAAGTAATGTAATGCTAATAATAGCAATAATAATGTTAATGATAATAGTAATGATAATACTATTATTAATAATAGCTAAAAATTATAGTAACACATTTAGTAATAATAATAACGAATAACAATAAAATGGTAATAATGATAATAAGTAATAAAATTCTACTAATTATAGTAATATAAAAATATTAATAGAAAGAATAATGATAGTGGCAATAATAACGATGATAAGAAAGATGATGTTAATAACATACCGATAATAATAAAAAAAGCAATAAGGATAAAGAAAATAGACCACATACTGTCTTCAAATCCCTCGGCTAACATCCACATATGTGGTGACTTCAACGTCCATAACGTGGAATGGCTGACCCATTCAAATAAGACAGATGATGAGGGGAGGTTTTGTCATGATTTTGCCATTGCTTATGATCTCACTCAGATTGTTCGCGAACCCACCCGTGTGCCCGATACACCCGGTCAATATGCAAGCCTCTTAGACCTTTTTCTCTCAACTTCCCCTGAGCTATGTTCATATTCCGTTCATTCTCCTCTAGGATCCTCCGACCACTCCGTCGTATCAGTTAAGATAAAAACGAAATGTAAGAAGCCCCCAGACGTACCCCTCCACCGTACTGTATACCGATACTCTATGGCTGAGTGGGATAGCTTCCGTACATTCATATCTGATTTACCTCTGCACTCCAAGTTTAAAAAGGATGTGTCCTCTATAGTATCAGATCTGACCGAATGGTTAATTGCAGGCATAGATCAATTCATACCAACTAAAAAATTCCAACAAAAACCTAACAGCCAGCCATGGTTCTCCCCAGAATGTGCTGCTGCTATCGCGCACAGAAATAACTTTTTCCATAGCTACCAACGTAATAGATGCACTGAGACTAAAGCTGCTTTTAGGTCTGCCAGCAACCACTGTAAAAGAGTAATAAAAAATGCAAGAGAGCTATATGCCCAGTCTGTTAAATCCAAGGTAGCTGATCAGCGGCTTGGATCCCACCAGTTTTGGCAAATAACAAATAGGATCCTGAACAGAAGTGTGCGTTCTATCCCAACCATTATCAATGGACCAGAGGTCATCTCGTCAGCGTCAGACAAGGCCAAACTATTTGCAAAGAACTTTGCAGCTAATTCTACCCTATGCGACGAAGGCCATCAACTCCCCATATTTCCTCCTATAACACAGAACAAGCTAGGTAACATACAAATATCCGTGCATGAGGTCGCCAAGTTAATAAAGAACCTAGATTCCAGTAAAGCAACTGGCCCTGATGGCATCCCAATTATAGTGTTAAAAAAGCTTCAACCAGAACTTGCTCCCATACTTACGAAACTATTTAAGCGCTGCCTTAAGGAGAAGTGCTTTCCGACTCCCTGGAAGACCTCATCAGTTTGCCCTGTATTTAAGAATTCAGGTTATAAGTCATCTCCCTCTCAATACAGACCTATAAGTCTCCTGTGTGTTATGAGTAAGTTGCTGGAATCCATATTAAATAGAGAAATAGTCAACCACCTCAGCAGGAATAACCTTCTTAGTGACACACAATATGGTTTCCGCTCTGCAAGATCTACCGCAGATGTGCTGACGGTTATATCCCACAGGATTAGTGAATCTCTTGACAAAGGCTTCCTTTCTAGGGCAATTGCTCTTGACATATTAAAGGCCTTACACTAGGTATGGCATAAGGGCCTACTTCACAAGATTTCCAGCTACGGTATAACTGGAAATGTTTTCTCAATCATTAAATCATTTCTCTCCGATAGGCTCATAAGAGTAGTGGTAGATGGACAAAAATCGGAGACCTGCAATATAAATGCTGGAGTCCCTCAGGGGTCAATCCTGGGCCCAACTCTCTTCCTGATCTACATCAATGACCTCCCTAAACACATACTTAAATCATTCGTTGACATCTATGCTGATGACACGACCATCTACGGCAACACATCAAAGGCTGTAAATGACAAAGTTCTCTCGGATTCTCTCTCCTCTGATCTCGAGCGCGTGGTTCAGTGGGGGAAGATGTGGCTGGTTACCTTTAATGCATCCAAAACCAAACTCCTATCCTTACATCATCAACGCTCTGATCCCATCTGGCATCAATTGTGATGGATGGCTTTCGTCTGGGTGAGGCCCCGTGTTTTGACAAGCTTCTGAGTTTGACCTTTACTCCTGATCTGAAATGGAACACGTACATCAAGTCTGTTGCCAAGGTCGCTGGAAAGATGGTGGGATCCTTCTACCGCTCCAGAAGATATCTCACTACGGATGCAATTCTCTATCTATATAAAAGCCAAGTACGTCCAAGGATGGAATACTGTTGCCATATCTGGGCAGGAGCTGCTAAAAACAGCCTATCCTGCCTTGACAGAGTACAAAATAGACTTCGTGGCTTAGTGGGGGATGCCCTTTTCTCTACCCTGCAACCTCTCTCCCACAGACGAGACGTTGCGAGCCTGTCCTTGTTTTGTCGTTATTTCCATGGTAGATGCTCGTCTGAACTCCAATCTCTGGTCCCCCCTCGCCAATCTTTCACGAAAAACACCCGTCTAGCTGAATCCACTGTGAAAAATTTCCCCCACTCTATATCTGTGCCTAAATCAAAACGCAGATTCCATGAACAAAGCTTCTTTCTTAGAACTGCACGCCTGTGGAACTCTGTTCCGTCTGCCTGCTTCCCTCCGGACTACAACTTGGTTGTCTTCAAGTCCAATGTTAACAAATTCCTAATGAACCGCCCCCTTAAGTAAACATTTCAGCAAATCTCCTCACTAACGTAATGTACTTGCAATAACCCTTATCCCTGAGTTGCTTCCGGGCCTTGATAAGTGGTGATCACTGTGTAAAAAAAAAAAAAGAAATATATGTAAATGAATATATATATGTATATATATATATATATACACATACACACATATATTTTTAATTTTTATTTTTTTAATAAATAATTTATTTACCAATATGTTCTCAATATTTCATTTTCTTTAAGCACTTTCTTAAAGGTTTACTAAATCTTTTACTTGGTATTATTATTATTATTATTATTATTATTATTATTATTATTATTATTATTATTATTATTTGTCATTATATATATAATAATAATAATAATAATAATAATGATAATAATAATAATAATAATAATAAAAATAATACCACCACCACCACCACCAAGTAAAAGATTTAGTAAACCTTTAAGAAAGCGCTTAAAGAAAATGAAATATTATTGAGAACATGTTGGTAAATAAATTATTTATTAAAAAAATAAAAATTAAATATATATATATATATATATATATATATATATATATATATATATATATATATATAATTATTTAAATGTAATTAAATATTTACTTATAAATAAAAAATATTCTTTATAATTTTATACATATGTTTACACACACACACACATACACACACACATATATATGTGTAATTTAGGATTGAACCTCGACTCATTATTAAACGGTTTAATCAAAAATGCAGTCTAAAAAATGTAATTGTCTATTAGATTTACATTCTCTTTGATTTATCGGGACCATTTTTTACGATACTAGTCGATGCTACTGCAAACTGTTTTCATTTGTGATGGATTATTGAATTGCTGATAGTTTCAGTTCTTTTAGATTGATGTAATATAATTCTTATTTTTGATGTTCGGCTTCTGTTTCAATGCTCAAATATTTTCAAAAATATTCCAAAGCTATTATTATTTGTACTTACTACGAGTTCTCACACACGGCTACATCAGAGATTGCTTACTGTAGTGTCCTCTGAAGCGTTGGTGACAAGTATCTCACTAGATTTCCAGTACTCTGTGCCTCGCTAGCCAAAAACCTTTTGCTAGCAGTGACCATTGACCTACACTGGAATTTGGGTGGCACCAAGTATCTCCAAGGTCACAGTTCTCTTTGCATTTATGCAGTGGAGGTCTGGTTAGTGCTTTCTCTCTTTCGTTGCTTATCCTGTTATTATTATTATTAATGGTAGTAGTAGTAGTAGTAGTAGTAGTAGTAGTAGTAGTTCCGGTTATTGTTTTTGTTGTTATTTTGTCTTCCCGCCTTTTAGTGGTGATCACATTTGTTTATTTTACTTTCTCTCACGTTTGTCAGGTTTGAAATGTCTGACGCGTGCAAACAAAAATGGGGCGGATGCGGATCGCTGATGGATGAGCCTGTATTTACGAACCATGTGGGTCGGGTTGAGTATTGTATTTTTCTAGTTTAATGAATGGATGTCGTAAACGTTGTGAAATGGAAGAGCTTAAAGGCGGGGAAATGCGTACGAATTTCGAGTGGGTGAGGAGAAAGACACCCCACCCTCTAAAAAACTATGAGATAAATATGCATATTAATCACGGCGACTTTTCTTTTCTCTTTTATCATTTTTTAAAAAAAGTCTTGATTTTGTTTTACTTGTGCTGCAAGAAGGAGTGGCGATGTTGCCTATTAAAACGAAACATCATGTCTTTTAGTTAACGTGTTTGCTTTTTATTCAACTTCTTGTGGCTAGGTCGGAGGATTGTTCATATGTTCCTGTTTTTCACGTTTCATTTTGAAGTTTTTTTTTTGTTTTTTTGTTGTTGTTTTTTGTCATTCGTTTTTTGAAATTTCACCTTAAGACAGACGAGGACGACAAACGAAATCGACAGATGGGAGGCGTATGGAAAACTCATCAACATTTTTTCTTAAGTTAATAAAAACGAACTTTAAAAACAAAAATTAATAATAGTTTCTTAAAACAAGAGCTCATCAAAATAACGTTCACGGTGAAAAAAGAAGACAAACTTAATTTAAAAACAGCAACAACGATAAAGTACAAGAGACAAAACAATCTGGAACAAGCTTGCAAATAGAAGAAAGTAAAAACATTGTATTTATGATTAAGATAAAGTCTGATTGAATAATAAATGTGTTATCGAAGAAACAACGTGTTTTCGATAAGTTAACGTTCTATTTTATTGTTTACTTAAAAAAGAGAAAGAAATAAATTTGTGTCCTTCTATAGCGAATTCCCTATTAGTTATAACTAGCCTGGGTGCCCGGCGTTGCCCGACTGTTTAAAGGTGTGTGTTGAGAAAAAAATGTTGTATTAGACAGGCATGCTCGAATCTGTGATGTGAAACGGTAAAGAAAGTGGAGGTGCGTGTAAGTGTGTTGGCTGAGCAAAAAAAAAAAAAAAAAAAAAAAAAAAAGGAAAATTGGCACCTGCTTAAATGAAGGCAGATGTATCTTCTTCTGGTTCAGAACAGGACATATGTTAGACTTTGATTTTATTCAAAGTAAGGGGAATTGTTGACAGTTGTTATAGCGTGACGAGGCTTTGTTGCGAATATTTATATCCTTATGTTTGGAATAGAATATTTAGATACGTTCAGGTAATTCTCGCTTCCCGCTATCGTATCTATTCAATCAACAATGTTTTTATATTATATATATAAATATATATATATATATATATATATATATATATATATATATATATAGTAATTTATAAAATATATATGGCGATTAAGCTACACTGATTAAACTAAACATGAATATACATAAACCATCACACATATATGTATATATATACATATATATATGTATGTAAGTGTGCATGTATGTGTGTACACATATGTATATTTATATATATATAAAAAATAAAAAATAAATAAAAAAGGGAGGAAAACGTCTACCTTAAACGACTAACCTAGTTCTAAAACAGATCCTTTGTTCGATAAAATGCATGCCCATTGGCTGATAGGAAGGGGCGCGTTGGATACTAGAAACTGATTGGATAACTAAAATCCTCAACATATATAAAAACAAGAAACAACCACAGAATTCGCGCATAAGCCTGACGAATCCTATAGTGGATGAAACGCAGAATATGCAGTGTAGCTTAATCGCCATATATAGTTTATAAATTACTAACTAGCTCTACCTACGTATTGAGCACTTTTGAAGTAAATACTTAAAGTTTACGCATAAATCTATACTTTGCATATTAATTTTATGTGAGTAAATGAAGTAGTTATATATATATATATATATATATATATATATATATATATATATATATATATATATATATATTCCTCGACTGTTTTACTGAAGATCAACCTTGCTATCTTTGGACTATTACTTTCCCTGTAAAATAATGTACGTTTTTAGCATCCCAAATTTTTTAAACGATTATTTTGGTTGTATTTCCATAGCGAGTTGAAATCATTTTCAAACAAAAAACAAAGCAAATATCTTTTAATATAAAAGAAAACAAAACAAAAGTTTACTTGATCAATTTATAAATTTAAGAAAATATTTGGTATTTTTTACAACCTATCCCAGCGTAGTTTGCTTCCTAAAAAGAAATCAAAGCCTACTGTTTTTTGCTAATATGTTTTAATGGCATTCAAAGTTAATATAAGAGAAGGAATTTAAAAATTTATAACAAAAATTGACATTTTAGAGTGGGGAAGCAATTTTCTATATAAATTGAACGTCAAATTAGCACTCATTTGTTGGCCACGTAGCGGTAAAGGAGACACGTAAGCGTTAGCATTATTTCAAGTTTGGTGGCGGGAAGAGGGCCAAAAAGAGGGAACGATAGTGTCATGAGTTCCGAACATTTTAAAAATTCTTAAAAACTCCTTTTTCTTAAAGATTTGCTTTCAAAATGTTTCGCCGTTAAATATGATTGAATTATTTCCCGCTATTTTAAGTCACAAAAACTAGAGTAGACCTGTACAATCCACACTATCTCCTTGTATTTCGTTGTTCTTTTCGTCTATTTTTAAATTTTTAACGGATTACACTCCTCTTATATAAAGGATTTTTCAATTAATATTATGTCAATACTGTTATTTACGTATTGTTTTCACTGGTCGCCATGTTTATTTTAGTGTTCGTGCGTGAATTCACTTTCTGCACGCTTATACATTAATTCTGTATAGTCACTTTAACATTTATACATGAATTCTGTATACTCCCTATTCCATAGCTAGCTATAATATATACGAACCTAACGGGTCAGGCCAGTCTAGTATATACTTAAACATTGCAATTTCCCATATCCACCTTAGTAGAAGGTAAATAGCGTAGCAGTCAGAAGCGCCAACTGCCGTTTCAATTCTGGCTAAAGGTAGTTGCTAGTCTAGCCGCTATGAAGAGCTGTAATACAGCGGAATAGTCTATCTGTGAATGACTATGTGCTCCTTATCTTAAGTTGAGCATATTGGAGAGCGAAAAAAAGAAACTGTCGTATAAAGCAATGCTCTTTATGTAAAAATAGAGCTTAGGCGTTTGGCCAATGTTTAAACATTGTAATTTTGCATACCTAACTTATATAGATCGATAGATCACTAGATGTCTATATCTATGTATTTTATAATATAAAAAGATTTATTACATATAGTTACAATTGATTCTTATGGAAATCTATTTCCAAAGCTCAATATTCAACATTTAATGCTCTAATTTGAAATGTTTGTCGATATAGAAGAGGTTTCAGCTCCACAGAATAGAGAAATACGGAAGCAAAGAAAGATCTGATATATTTATAATTTTATAAAGATATAAATTTCACCTGATAATTATTCGACGCCAAACTGAATATGTTCATGATACTATGCTACTTATATTATTATTTTTATGTTCACAAGAAAGACAAGAAAAACTGAAAAAATAAAAAAGTATAATTAAATAGAAGTTATCTGGTATTTTAGCAATGTATATATATATATATATATATATATATATATATATATATATATATATTTGTGTGTGTGTGTGTGTGTGCGTGTGTGTGTGTGAAGTTATTTTCACACGATAAAGGTAAACATAAGTGTAAGGTTAAATTTTCAGTCAAATATGTTACACTTTTATTCGTATTATTTATGCCTTCTGAAGCTTGCTGTGAGTGCTATATCAGTCGCATGTCTAACGTCATCGTGGTTTTGATGCAAACATACAAAATCCTAATTACGCCATAAATTCCGGTTGCACTTCTGCCCTCGTAGCCATCGCAGTTCGCAATTGATGCTCGAAACAGATATGATCGCATCCATTACACATAATTTATGGATAAAACTTGTACGGCTGATGGAGAGGGATGACATGAGGATATCAAAATAGAACCGGAGGGTAAGTCAAGCCCTTTCACACCTGCACATTTTTATCGCACCTGCTTTCTCAACTGTTCCCCATAAAAAAACGATTCGGGGTTTGATAGCAAAATTCCCGGATGTACCGGAACCCATCATGAATACTTTAACTTGCCAGTGGGGGAAAACGATTCCAACAAATCATCTTATAATGTTGCCCAGCTGCTTTGTAATGTTGATATCAGGCGAACACGGCGTCACTTATATCGTAAAACACGTTTTTCATGGCACTAGTAATCGGACTAGATGATAACAATAAAAATTTTTAAAAACTCAAAAATAAAACTCAAGAGGCGAGTTATTTAACTTAATTCATAGCGTAGTCAACTTTATAATCAGTGACAACGCGTTCAAATTCAGTATTAATGGGGCAGATTACTGAAACAATCTTTCACTTGGTGCTTGTATCACTAAGTGAAAGATACTTATGGAATATTGAGATAACTTGCTTCACTATATATCTATTGTAGTTGATTATTTTCGCATTAAACGTATTCGCATTTTTCTCACTATGATGCACAAAATAGTTACTGGTATTTAATCAATGAACCCGTTAGGTTACAAGTACTATCTCTATTTATTCTATGTGGATTTATTAACAAAATTTGTTAACTGTGGAATCCTTTTATACGTTCTTCCTAGATAATTAAAAATAATAAAGCTCTTTAGTTCTATACGAACATTTATTTACTAAGAGTTTTCAATAGCGATATTTCACTAGCAATAACAAGTGGTGTTCCGTGGAGTCCGATTGACAACAAGTCTCTGCACACGTCTAGCGATCTTCACTCTTCTCTAATAATCGATGATAATGATATTTAGTTATTTCAACATCAATTTCTCAATGATCTCTCGTAAAGACATTTTGTTTTCTCTGAAATTTAAATGCAATAAACCTCCAAGAGACTGCAGCAAAACACCTCCCCACCTTACTGTTTCAGTCATCCTTGTCCCTTTAAAAAAATATGTGTGGCGCCATCCGAAGCTGGACTCACGTTAGTTTATATGTTTTTTTTTTTTACAAATCTGCTTTTAATAGTGTTAGTATTGGTGCTTTTATAATAATATAATTATTAGACTTTTAAGCCCGTTTCAAATAAGCATACGCCCATTGCCTTAGGATGAAGGCTTTATGGTAAATTGATTGTTGAATATGCTTAAATTTGTGTTAATTTTTATTAACTACCAATCTATATTAATCCCTATTTATCCCTATACATTGAAGGAATACCATAGTAGTTGGTTCTGTGCATTATACAAAGTTTAAGCCATTATATATATATATATATATATATATATATATATATATATATATATATATATATATATATATATATATATACTATCAGGTCGCCCCGTGTCGCCTGGTCGTAAGGTCCGCTTAAATATGGTATATTAATTGCAGATTTCGTATTTATTATTATAGAACCAACGCTCTATTGATTATTATATTGTACCCAATATAATGTTGGGATTTCAAATTTTTTTGGCTACCATCAGCTAGAATCGAAATCAAAAATTGAGATTTTCAACCTTATTTATTACCTATGAGCCTACGTCTATACGCATATAATGTTAAAAAAATAACATTGTTTTACCTATAAATGTAAAATTATACATGCGTTGGAGAGCACTTTTAGTCGAATAATGCTCACCAAATCCCATTAAAATAGACTTAATTGTGATTCTTTTACAGCGATTTTTCTGTCTAAAAACCAAATATACCTATGTTCAAATTCGCTTTATATCAAGTTTCTAGTCTGTACACCAAAATTCGCATATGAGTTAGAAGCCGCTCCTCACACAGATAGGATATATATATATATATATATATATATATATATATATATATATATACACTTGTGCCCGATATTATTCATACCCCTCGGATCTTTGAGATTTCTATAAGAATATTGCTCAAACCAGAAGGTAGACAATATTAAAGGGATTTCAAACAATAAATCAAGCATAAGCATTTAATTTAAACTCAACAATTAAATAAATTATGCAAGTTTGAAACATTATACAAAGAAAAACAATAATGGCACTAGTTCAAAATTATTCATACCTCTCTTAGTAATAGTCAATAGCATGCCATTTATCCTTAATAACTGCCTGTAACCGTTTTGGATATTTATCAACAAGGTTTTTACAAGCATCAACACTGATTTCTGACCATTCTTCAATGCAGTAGTTCTCCAAATCCCTCAAATTTCTAGGTTTCCGCTTTTTAACCTCAGTTTTCAATATGTGCCAGAGGTTTTCGATAGGGTTCAGGTCGGGACTCTGGCTAGGCCATTCCAAAACATTAATTTGATTATCCTCAAACCATTTGTTGACTATTTTGGTAGTATGTTTTGGATCATTATCCTGTTGACGGACCCAGTTTGGTCCTAAATGGAGCTTCTCCGCATCCTGTCTAATGTTTTTCTGGAGTATCTCCAAACATTGCTCCTTCTTCATGGTTCCATCTATCTTGACCAAACTACCTGGACCACTAGCCGAAAAGAAGCCCCAAAACATTAGGCTACCACCACCATGTTTCACCGTGGGTATGGTGTTCTTTGGGTTGTAAGCTTCTCCTTTCTTCCTCCAAACGTAAGAAGCATCCATATGGCCAAACAATTCAATTTTTGTTTCGTCAGTCCACAAAATACTTGAGAAAACGGACTCTGGAGAATTCACATGGGTCCTAGCAAACTTTAGACGTGCTGCAAGGTGTTTTCCGGTGTGCAATGGAGTCCTTCTTGGTCTTCTTCCTTTCAGACCATTTTCATGCAGAGTCCTTTGCAATGTTTGCCTTGATATTTTTATGCCAGAAGACTCCAGATTTTCTAAAATGTCCTTAGTAGTGGTGGTTGGATTTGCATTAACACTTCTTACAATATTCCTGGTGGCTCTAGCAGACAGTTTCCTTTTCCTTCCTCTACCAATCAAGTTGTTTGTTGTGTGGTGGCTCTGGAATTTTTTGATGATGCTCTGTACTGTTGCTGTAGGGACCTCAAATTTCTTGGAAATTGACTTGTAATCTAATTCATCCTTATGTGAATTCACAATTTTAGTCCTAAGATCATTACTAAGCTCTTTTTTCTTCCCCATTCTAATAATTTTTATTCTTTTATTGGTTTTCAGTTGATATCATTTTAATTTCTGAAAAATGCAAAAAACGAAATGAAATTAATCAAAGGTTGTATAAAAGCATTCAAAATAAGAATCAAACAGGAAACAAACAGTCAGAAACTCGATTAATACTGAAAAAATAAGGGGGTATGATTATTTTTGAACATTGCAGATTTTATAAATAGCTGTATATTTCTTTTATTACAAGTATCCCGAGATTTTAAAATGACGAAAATGATCAGAAGAGGTTTATTAAGAATATGTATCAATATGGACGTAAACAATAAATTCTTACAAAGTTACACCTAATAAACTCAATTTTCAAGGGGGGGTATGAATAATATCGGGCACAAGTGTATATATATATATATATATTAGCTGGGAGATTCGACGTTGTTCGGGATTGAATGAGGATAAACAATCGTTCAACACTCCCATACTTTTATTGTCATTGAAATCGGTCAAATCACATATTTTTTAATCAAATCGATTGATCACCTGAAATATTCATTCATATATATATATATATATATATATATATATATATATATATATATATATATATATATATATATACATTTATATATACACACATATATAAGAGTAAAAATTAAAACTGTAAGTTAGAATTTACAGTTAAATTTGTTATTCGACTGAATACTCAAAAAAAAAAACTCAAAGTTCTTATTCTGTGTAGTTTTAAAGAATGCTATTCTTGCTATTCTTCTTCCCAGAGGACAGAACGAAATTAGCCAAATATAATTGTAGCTGAGCTATAATTTTTTGGTTAAGGCATGAAATGAGACTGCAATTTATGATAGTTCGTCATAAATTGAATAAAATATACATGTATTTTAAAAGAACGTGTAAAATATGTGGCAAATATGGGGGAAAACGCGAATAACATTCCAACGTGCATGAAGACTCTTTCAAAGGTAATCCGAAAAGTGAGGAGAATTCTTTAAAAAAGAATACAAAATTCAGAATTTAAAATCCAGTGGAATAAAAATAATCTTGTTGGAAGAAGAATTCAATGCAACCCAACTCAACTTCATAGAATTTTTCTTGGTATCCAAAGATAAAAAAATGATATTGTTTAAGATTATACAAAGTTTTTTTTATATTATTTAAAATAAATAAAACAAACATGTTCTGTATATCTTGTTAAAATCTAAAAGATTATGTTAAAAAGTTAGGTTTATATTGTTTATTCTTGAAAAAGTTCTGCTTATTTAAATCTGTATACTTTTGAAAAAAGCTATATTATTGTTTACATATTGTTTGCATAGTAACATAAAGTTCATTAGGGAATTTGTTTCTTTTATGTGATATAGGGATCGAGAGTACTTTATCACACAGTCTCCAATCCTGGCCGATTTAAAAAAATATTCATAAAAAAATTAGATGTTATTATGTGTTGACAGTTATGTAGTTTCCTTTCATGAACACGGTTTCAACGACTGGGCAAGCTGATCTGAG
This sequence comes from Euprymna scolopes, assembly GCF_053919585.1. Lineage (NCBI taxonomy): Eukaryota > Metazoa > Mollusca > Cephalopoda > Sepiida > Sepiolidae > Euprymna > Euprymna scolopes. The sequence goes on from NC_136488.1 coordinate 43,829,533, forward strand.
TAATTTTAACGTCTTCAAACTGTCAGTTATAGAATATATAAAAGACTTTAAATCGTTAACATATTTGATTTCTTTTGTTTGAAAACGATTCCAAATTTCAAGGCAAACTGCAAATAAAATTCGTAAAATGTCGATGTACAAAAAAAAAAGCAAAAGGGATTTACAGTTTTGCTTTTAGTTCCATATTTTGAACACGAAAAAATTGTCAATGAAAAAAATGCCTTCGTGGCCTGGTTTTTATTTACTTGCGTATGCGCATAATTTTTCAAGCCGGAAGCTGTAAATCAGTGGAATGGTTTCAACGGCCAAGCAAGACGATTTGACTTTTATAATAATAATAATAATAATAATAATAATAATAATAATACACATATTTATATATATATAGTAAGTTATAAAAATATATATGGCAATTAAACTACAGAGAATATTCCGCGTTTCATTCTCGTGCGAGGTCGTCCGACTTATGCATAAACCTGACGATTTCTCACGAGAATCAAACGCGGAATATTCGACGTAGCCTTAATGCCTTATATATTTTTATAACTTACTACCTAGCTCTACCTATTTATTGAGCACTGTTGAAGTAAATACTAAAAATTTACGCATTAAATTATATTTTCGTATATTAATTTATGTGATTAAATGAATTAGTCATCGGATCAATTTTTTGTTAACTAGATGGTGGAGGAAAGTGAAATAATAATCATTTTCCCAAATGTAATAATCACTAACATTTCCTTCGAAAATGTGAACGAACGTTCGTAATTATCTGAAAAAAAAACAAGATGGCGAAATGGCAAGCGTGAAGGTTTATGTGTGCATGTGTATGTTTGTTATGTTTGCTATGAAAAGACTGTTTACTTTATAATAAAATGTTCTGGTCACCTGGCCATAAGTTGCTCTCATTAATTTATTGCAGTTTTTTTTCCATTAGCATATTAAGAATTATCTTAAAAACACAATTAAAAACAGTTATATTTTTTCTATTCAGAATGTGTTTTTAACGGCATTACATGATTCTCTAAAAGTTATTCCATGAAAATTAGTTCTGAAACGACTATTCCTAAGAAGGGAATCAAGATGTTAAACACATCCCAGCATGTGTAAAAAAAAAAAGTCCTGTTCTTAGTTGGTGACACTCAGTATTCAAATTAGATTTTCTTCAGGCTTTCAAGCTGTTGCGTTGTCATTGCACTAAATCGCATATTATATATTTTAACTAACTGACCATATATATGTATCTATGTATGTTGTGTTCGATATATAACAGACTGTTTTTCTCGTGTCCTAAATGGCTATCGTAACAGCCCGTGACTCGTCTAATGTTGTTGGTGCGTGGGTGTCAGATATATGATACACGTAAAGAAGACGACATAGGATGACATACCTGTTTGCTGTTGGCTGCTTCTGTGAAATTCGCCAATCATCTTGGGTGTAGCCTGACCTGTTAAAAAAACACGCTTCAAGAAAGGGACCCAAGACACAAGTTGATTTATATATTTTTATTCACCCCTCAGGTATCTCCTCACAGCAGCAAATGGAGTAAATCCACATCTCCTGGCTTTTGATTTACATATTTGAGACCGTCATTTCCCTCATGGGGAGGCCCTTTATATCCATCTTGCTTGTTCGGCGTCTAGGATCCAACTCACCAAAGCTAGCTCAGCTTACTCAAACCGGAACACCTAACACGTCACGTCCGGTCCCCGCTTGCGTACTTCCGGTGCAACTCACCGGTCAACTAAGTTAACTACTTGTCAAAACATGTCACGGTTCAAATTCGTGTTGTTTACTCCGCTAGATAAATAAATAATTATACAGACAGACTGAGAGACAGAAATACGGACTAACAGACAGACAAACAGACAGATAGATAGATAGATAGATAGATAGATAGAGAGATAACTGCTTCTATTGCCTTACAAAGGTTATGATTAAAATAGTTTTTGATAGTCTGTCATTTTTACTGTCATCTACCTGTCACGCTAAGGTTAGACATGATACACTTCTGTTATAAGTTATGTGTATCCTTGAATGAATCTCTCATTTGCATGGTCTGTCACGGGTTACAAATGATATCTTAAACGCATAAACTTGTCTTTATAATAGATTTGGTAAGGTTTGGTTTACGGGATTTTTGTTACTACATATCAATGTTTTCAGATTCTTTAATGTCGAATCAAGCAATTTAAGAAAAGGCTTTATGCTTCAAGCGATTTATATCTTAAAATATTTATACAGTGTATTTTTTGGTTGCTTTTGTGTTTTGACTTTGCAGGACATGATTGAGTTTTGAAAATTAAAAGAAAAAAATCAACATGAATATTTTGTGTATTTTAGATGAGAAAGCCAATATCTTTAGACACTAATCTGAATGCACTACGTTCTGTAATAAGCACATTGGTCTGTCATACAATTCAGAGCAGAATTAACTACATTAAATACGTAAATTGAATGAATGCACCTTATTTCTTTGCATATTTTCCTTATGATTATATTACATCGAAGATACTTGTTTTATGATTTTCTTTATGATTATTTTACATCGAAGACACTTGTTCTCTTTTCATCCTACCTTTTGTCGGTGTCATTTTCATCGATTTGTTTGTTAATCGATTCCATATTATTATTGTTGCTCTTATTCCTACTTCCATTTTATTTCTCCTTTTGCTTTGCTCATTTCCCCCTTCTTTTTCCTGGAGTGTATAACTGATCAAATGAATACAGTGCTTGCAAACAGAATCGTGTTTTAATCAAGTATTAAATTTATTGCGATCATTCATACATGCATACTGTTTGTTAATAAATAAATCGCTAATGTCATTACGACTTGCTGTAAAACATGAACTTGCGTTCAGTTAAGCGTATACAATGAATAATTTTCAACGATTACTATGCTTACAAGGGCCTGGAAGTATACCATATCAAATACTTCAAAATGGCACTTGATGGCTTTTTACTTGAACACTTAAAGTTTGGATCAAGGCTAAATGGAGTAATTAGTAAAAAGGAGCCAGAACATCCCTTACACTTTTGTGTAGTAGCAAGAGAAAATGGAATCTTCGGGTCGCCCTCATCTATAGTCTACCACTTTAATTTCTTAATAACTTAAAATGCATTAATATATCGACAAACCTAATCCAATCAATGAAAACCTCGCTCTTCTTTGTTATTTGTTTTCGGTTTATATGCGTAATATATTTTAGATTAACTTTCTCTGTTTGCCTGTCTTTTGTTAGATTTCCATAAATGGGATGAAATTAAAAACTAATATCCATATAAAGATCAAATACAACTTGTTTTGCCAAAGATGTTAAGATAAAACTAATATTATTATTAAATTTGTATTCGTGTATTTAACTGTTTTTCAGATTTAAGTTCCGTCGGTTCATCTAAATCTTACTAACACCTTGCGAAAATTATGAGTTGATATGTTATGGTTTGAATAATAGAATATACCCGACTCTTAATTCTTGGTTGTGCACTTATCTTTAGACATAAAATTACGAAACAATGCCAGTGTTTCTCTGCTTCAATCAGCATTATTATACATAATCTTTGAAATGATCTTTGAAACTAGACTTACGCAATAGCGTTTGAGGGGAAGTATAGTTAAGGATGTTGTAACATTTGTTGTAGTATAGATTGCTCGTAAATGCAACATTTACAAAGGTTATATATTTCCGTCTTTAAAGGTTACAAAGTAATTTATAATAATATTAGAGAATGTGCTTATTTTTTGTATGATATTAATTGCATCTTGTAATTAGTAGGCTTAACTGTGAAGTCTATTCGACTAAACCCCAGTCAAATGTTGTAGAATAATCGAATTGGAATGATTTCTTCTTTTAACCGAATTATAATTATATTATTTAATCATTTTTAATATGTTCTGTTGTTGCTAATTAGAATGATTGCGTTATAACAGGATCTCTGTACATATGGTATTTAATGCATGTCAGAATTTTATATTGGTTTTACAGATATTAATTTAAAAGAAAATTATCATTTTATAAAAAAATGTATATTCGGAATAGAAATATTAAAAATAACAAATTCGGATAGAAAAATAAGCCAATACTCCATGTGAATGAGCACTACAGCCCTATAAATATGTGCCTGAGCATCTCTGTTGGCATTCCCCGGTGGGACAGCCTCTGGCAACAGGCGATAAACTTGTACCTCTCGAAAGTTGGGATGGACCTTATGGGGCTACACAAACATTTTGCATCAATCCAACAGCAAAAGGGTCATCAAAATGACTTAGTTTCTGTCGGGCTGATTATCGAGAATGGAAGCTGAAATTACTCTATGAAAGTTCACTGACTACATCGAGAGTCGAACTCTCATTTAATTTATACAGTTCGGAAGAGCCCCCATAATATGTATCTTGCTTCGTATAAAATTAATAGGATTAGTAAACACCGATTAAATATTTTTATTATCAAGTATACGTATGCATCTGACTATTACAACCGAGTTAACCATACGATAGTAAATTAAATCCTAAATAAATTGCACGTTGAACTTGTTTAAGCATTTTTAACTCCGCAATATAAATGCAAGTGTAATACGTATGTGTCATTGCTAATTGTTCCCTAATATATATGTATGTAAATATTTAATATACGGTAAATTTTATGCGGAAGAGATGGTTTTACATGTGTCTAGATAATAGCTGAGCATTTATTTTAATTTAGTTGAAATTATTTGCAGTAGATTTAAGTATAATTATTGTTTCAGAGTGGAGTGTATTGATATTAAAAATTATTTGAGGAATAAGAAAGTCTTACGCAGTTCATGTGACTTGAGTACGTATGGACATGACCGACATAAATATAGATTCAGGCCCATTAACTAAAGAATTACGCCATGCATAAGGGCCAAGCAAGCAGCATCTGTCAAATAGTTCAATTGTTAATAATGAATGAAAGCTTTTTACACGAAAAACCTTAGAAAACTTAGAAAATTGCATTGAAAAAAAAAGATCAACTAAGATCCATGATTCTTACTTAAACTTAATTTATTCAAAATTAATTACGAAAAGACAAATAAAGATTTGTTCAAAAGAAAAAAGCTGTGTGTTGTTTTTGTGAAAAGAACTTGCTTTTAATATGCATTGTTGTTTCGTTAATTTAAATAATTAACATTTATTATTTAGATAACAAATTACATTTAAAAATAATAAAGGAAGGCACGCGATTAATTTTAATTGAAACTAAACTTTATTAAACATAAAGTAAAAAGCCGAGAATTATGTTAGTAAAACTATATATTCTTTTATAAAAACCCAGAATTATGTTTGCAAAAATTGTATATTCTTTTATAAAAACCGAGAAGTTGTTTTTAAAATGATATATTCTTTTATGAAAAAACGAGGATTGTTTGTAAGATTATATATTCTTTTATAAAAAAAAAAAACGAGGGTTGTTTGTAAGAGTATATATTCTTTTATAAAAACCCAGAATTGTAGTAATTGTTTGTATTTTTTGAGATGAGGTGTTTTCATTTATTGAGATTGTCGGACTGGTCGAAACGGTGTGACTATAACAACCAAGATGAGGAAGTCAGTCCGACAATCTCAACCCAGAATTATGTTTGTAAGATTATATATTCTTTTATAAAAACCGAGAAGTTTGTTTTCAAAATGATATATTCTTTTATAAAAGCCGAAAATTATGTTTGTAAAAATGATATATTCATTTATAAAAAGCCGAAAATTATGTTTGTAAAATTATATATTATTTTATAAAAAGCCCATAATTATATTTGTAAACTTATATATTCTTTTACGAAAAGCCGACAATTATGTTTGTAAAATTATATATTTTTTATAAAAAGCCAAGAATTATGTTTGTAAAATTATATATTCTTTTATAAAAAGCCGGGAATTTTGTTTGTAAGATTATATATTCTTTTATAAAAAGCCGATAATTATGTTTGTAAGATTATATATTCTTTTATAAAAAAGGAGAATTGTTTGTAAAATTATATATTCTTTTATAATATGCCGAGAATTATGTTTGTAAAATTATATATTCTTTTATAATATGCCGAGAATTATGTTTGTAAGATTATATATTCTTTTATAAAAACCCAGAATTATATTCGTAAGCTTATATATTCTTTTATTAAAAGCCGAGAATTATGTTTGTAAAATTATATATTCTTTTATGAAAAGCCGAAAATTATGTCTGTAAGATTATATATTCTTTAATAAAAAACGAGAATTGTTTCTAAAATTATATATTCTTTTATAAAAAGCTGAGAATTATGTTTGTAAAATTATATATTCTTTTATAAAAAGCCGAGAATTATGTTTGTAAAATTATGTATTCTTTTATAAAAAGCCGAGAATTATGTTTGTAAGATTATATATTCTTTTATAAAAAACGGGAATTGTTTGTAAAATTATATATTCTCGAGGAAAGAGAAAATCCAATGCAATAAATATTTAATTATAAATATTTTGAGAACAAACACCCTTGTAGACCTTGCTTCCCATTATTTGAGTGGAGTAAGCTTATTGCATGATATGCGAAGCGTCGCGGCTGATGAATACCGACTATAACGCCTAGGCAATTTTTCATGGGTTCTTTAGTTAAACTGAATTTACTTACTTCATCTTACGAACTTGTGGCACATCTTTATGCAGTGGGAACGAAATAAATACAGCTATCATATTGTATCACTTAATTTAACAGTTTTCCTTTTTCCTGTTTCCTTTTCACCTTCATTTAGCTAATTTTAAACGTGCGTATTTTTCAATATGTAATCTCATTTTTTCTTGTTTTTCTCATTCACTTAACGTTTTCTTTTATTTACTATATTTGTTTTCAAATGAGGAAGCACGTTCTTACGACATTCCTTTTCCGAATATATTTTGCATTTTATCTTGTAATTCATTTCTGGAAACATCCCTCTTTTATTATTCGTCTCAACCACCTCTTTCTTGTAATTTCCATCCGACGTTTATTTTCTGGCATTCCTCACGTTTCTTCCCCAGGGATACTCAGGGGTCGACTTCTGAAATCTGCTATGTGCTTGCTCGGGAATAAATTTTTGACAACTGCCGCAATTCTCCGTAGAGTTGGGAGTTAATGGTGGACAGCCTCTTGTCAATTTGCACATGTCCGTTTGCGGGTCTACGTACAGTGTCATCGTGCTTTGGGCGAACGTACGAACATCTCTCTTTTCTACTCATCTTTTTTACTGTGATTTTTTACAATTTTTTGTTCGGATCAATGCAACCGGCTAACTGATGACCCTTGTTGCAGTGAAATATCGCTTACACTTTTTCTTGTTTTTTTTTTCCTTTTGATTCTTTGATTTTTTTCTACTGTGAAGAATGTTCTACTCATCTTTATCGATGGCAATATTAAGTAGATGGGAAGAACGGAATGTGAGAGCATTGGGAGGGGAAGGGAGGGGGAAAAGCAACTAAACGAGATAGACTGGCGAGAAAAAAGACGAAAATACCGTAAAGAGATAAGGAAGACGAGAGAAATACATTTTGCAAAGAGAGAAGTAATTAGAAAAAGATGAGAGATAAAACGAAAGACACAAATGGTTATGAAATGCATTAAAAATAGAGTGGCAGAGAAAGAGGAGTTATAAAATATAGCGAAAGAGACGTTCGAAGAAGAAGGAGAGTAATGAGGATGAACTACAAGATCATTATAAACTATACATACATATACATACATATATATATATATATTATATAAACCTATAAACTTTGAATAGTGCTACATATGTATTGGGTACTTTTTAAAAATATTATTTGTTAGTGCAATTCATTTATACTTATTTAATTATACTCACGCACACACATACACATACACATACACACACACACACATATATATATATATATCTTTTAAGATTCTAAGGTATTGAAATGAATTAGAATACAGGTTAGTGGATCTAGTGGTTTCAAGTCTTATAAAATACTGGAGGAAAAATTTCTATAAGACAATCCCAGCCAAATAAGATTGCTTGATATACTAGATAGAGCAAATAAACACTTTAGTCACATTAGAGACTACCATTTGCGCGCAAGCGTTTATTTTAATGGCATCTGCTGTGATGCAAAGTTTTTAAATTTTCACGGATATTTATGTATATCTATAATCCAAATTATAAATATATGACAACTATATTTTATAATTGCCTTTAGATGAGTTGGACTTCAACCGGACCATTTGGATTTAAGATTGATGGAAAGGAAAATACTTCTGCTTTCTGAAGCACCATAACTGAAACGGATTAATTTTCGAAAAGACTTGCTGCTGATGTGCTTTGGATGCATTAGCGGAAACATTTGGTTAATCTCCTAACAATATGAAGATTAATTATACCATTATACCTTTTCAAGATTTGTTCTGTATTTTGATACCAATTATCATATCCCTTTTTTTTCTGCCAACAATCGTTTCCCTTCTCTCTGTCTCTTAAAGGCATTTAATCTTTAATATTTTCTCTGTATGTGTAGTATGTAGCAAAATAATTTCAAACAAACATTATTTTGCCTCTGAGGAGATGTACTCAAATTGAAAATCTATAGATTAAAGATTCTAATTTAGACATCTTTAGTTCAAACCATAAATTTTTATTTTGAAAAGTGATTCTTTTTAAACGAAATTTGAACATATAAATTATATATATATATATATATATATATATAATATGCTAGAAGAAGTATGTGTCGTTAACTGGTTTTAAAAGAGCTTTTAACAGTGGGCTTTGATATATATATATATATATATAACAATATAAATAACTTTTAAATTCTTTTAAACATATATTAATTTTCTACTTATTTTCTGTATCTTATATTCCATTTTGTTTTATAGCTGTACAGGCAGACAGACACGCATGCATTGAGTTGTATTATATCGTCTTAAAGATGGAAAGACACACAGACACAAGTGCCGGCACGGAATTGCTCGGATAATTTTTGTGGGGGTGGAGTCAAATGCTCAAACGAATATGAGGGGGGGCAGTCGTGGTAATCATTATTGATACACACGTATGAAAACTAATCTACGAGTGTACATTAATCGGTGGGAGCGTGCACAAGGTTTTCAGTTATAAGTGACCCTTTAGGGCCCCACCAAACTTTAATAAACTTCCCCTTTTCGATGGTGGGTTATTCTGTGAAATTTGGTAGCTCTACGTAAAACGGCCTAAGCGTGCACAAGGTTCCCCTTATATATATCTTCCCCTTAACGCTTAATCATATCCACTTCAGATCCTTGATACCTCTTCTATTATCGTATGTTGTCAGTTTAGTATAATAGTAAGCAATATAGGAGCATATAAGTGTACACACAGACATTGAGCTTCATTATATATATATATATATATATATATATATATATATATGTGTGTGTGTGTGTGTGTGTGTGTGTGTGCAAAAACAAATGGCAGACAAATCGCTTAGGGAGGATTAGGGAAGCGTGATAAAATACAAAAGCAATGTTTCAAACTCTTCATATCGCTAAAAAAAACAGCAATTCTTCCACTTAAGAGGTAGAAAATCGTGCATAACATTTTACAGGGTTCGTTGATATAAAGATAGACAACGAGTTAAACGCCTAACTGTGGATCGTGTAGTCATGTGTTCGAATCTTGCCAAAAAAGTTAAGCCAAGCTGACGACAGCTGATAGCTAGAAAGAGGCTTGTAACTGGATACATTTTATGCACGTAAAAATATTTAAATATTTAAAATATAAATATTTCGTCAATAAAAGGTGTAACGCATTTATATGCAAAGCAAAAAGCAAATACTCCCTTATCGCTTAGCTAAGCGAGATTAAATACAAAATCAGCGTTTCAAATTGTAAATATCTCTAAAAAATAACAATATGTTATATACAGTACTGTTTCGCTATTTCACAGCTCTTCGGTGCGGCTAGACTAGCAACTACCTCAAGCCTGGATTGAAACTCGATTATCTAGGCGACAGTCAGCACTTCTCACCGTTACGATATATATATATATATATATATATATATATATATATATATTTACAAAGTGATCGCCACTTATCAAGGCCCGGAAGCCACTCAGGGATAAGAGTTATTGCAAGTACATTACGTTAGTGTGGAGATTTGATTAAGTGTTTACTTAAGGGGGCGGTTCATTAGGAATTTGTTAACGTTGTAGTCCGGTGAAAGCAGGCAGACGGAACAGAGTTCCACAGGAGTGCAGTTCTAAGAAAGAAGCTTTGTTCATGAAATCCGCGTTTTGATTTAGGCACAGATATAGAGTGGGGGAAATTTTTCACAGTGGATTCAGCTAGACGGGTGTTTTTCGTGAAAGATTGGCGAGGTGGGACCAGAGATTGGAGTTCAGAGGAGCACTTGCCATGGAAATAGCGATAAAACAAGGATAGGCTCGCAACGTCTCTTTCGTGGGAGAGAGGTTGCAGGGTAGAGAAAAGGGCATCCCCCACTAAACCACGAAGTCTATTTTGTACTCTGTCAAGGCAGGATAGGCTGTTTTTAGCAGCTTCTGCCCAGATATGGCAACAGTATTTCATCCTTGGACGTACTTGGCTTTTATATAGATAGAGAATTGCATCAGTAGTGAGATATCTTCTGGAGCGGTAGAAGAATCCCACCATCTTTCCAGCGATCTTGGCAACAGACTTGATTTACGTGTTCCATTTCAGATCAGGAGTAAAAGTCAAACCCAGAAGCTTGTCAAAACACGGGGCCTCACCCAGACGAGAGCCATCCATCACAATTGATGCCAGCTTGGGATCAGAGCGTTAATGATGTAAGGATAGGAGTTTGGTTTTGGATGCATTAAAGGTAACCAGCCACATCTTCCCCCACTGAACCACGCGCTCGAGATCAGAGGAGAGAAGATAAGAGAGAACTTTGTCATTTACAGCCTTTGATGTGTTGCCGTAGATGGTCGTGTCATCAGCATAGATGTCAACGAATGATTTAAGTATGTGTTTAGGGAGGTCATTGATGTAGATGAGGAAGAGAGTTGGGCCCAGGATTGACCCCTGAGGGACTCCAGAATTTATATTGCAGGCCTCCGATTTTTGTCCATCTACCACTACTCTTATGCGCCAATCGGAGAGAAATGATTTAATGATTGAGAAAACATTTCCAGTTATACCGTAGCTGAAAATCTTGTGAAGTAGACCCTTATGCCATACCTTGTCGAAGGCCTTTGATATGTCAAGAGCAATTGACCTAGAAAGGAAGCCTTTGTCAAGAGATTCACTCATCCTGTGGGATATAACCGTCAGCACATCTGCGGTAGATCTTGCAGAGCGGAAACCATATTGTGTGTCACTAAGAAGGTTATTCCTGCTGAGGTGGTTGAGTATTTCTCTATTTAATATGGATTCCAGCAACTTACTCATAACACACAGGAGACTTATTGGTCTGTACTGAGAGGGAGATTACTTATCACCTGAATTCTTAAATACAGGGCAAACTGATGAGGTCTTCCAGGGAGTCGGAAAGCAATTCTCCTTAAGGCAGCGCTTTATATATATATATATATATATATATATATATATATATATATATATATATATATATATATATATATATATATATAACTACTTCATTTACTCACATAAAATTAATATACACAAGTATAAATTTTTGCGTAAACTTTAAGTATTTACTTCAAAAGTGCTCAATACGTAGGTAGAGCTAGTTAGTAATTTATAAAAGCTACACTGAATATTCCGCGTTTCATCCACTCTAGGATTTTCAGGCTTATGCGCGATTTTTGTGGTTGTCTGTCGTTTTTTATATACGCACCTTCCATAAATTACTATATATATATATGTATATATATATACATATATATATATATATATATATATATATATATGTATATATATATATATATATAGGGTGGGGCATAAATCCTGTTACAAAATTTTTGAACTATTTTTTTATTATAATATTAAAATGAATTTACTATTTTATTGTCATCGTATGATAATATAATATATGATTTCTTATTTTTTCAGAAAGAAAAGATAATAATTTTAACAATGTGTGTGGAATTGAAACAAAGATTCCTCATAAGGCAACATGAGAAGGGCTTGCATCAACCAGTAATATTTTAGTAAGGAAAACTTTCCAAAATGATCAAAATGTTCATAAAAATGAGTATTGATTGTTGCGTGGAAACTTCGTTGATATAAAGATAGACAACGATCGGGCCGTCTCCATACCTTAAGAACACTTAAACTCATCAAAAACTTTAGAGAAAAAAATCAGACGAAATCCAAAAAGATCCGTGAGACAAATGGCAAACAAAGCCCAAACATCAGCAAGTATCATGCGAAGTGATCTACAGATATCATCCTATAAACTCCAAAGGCGACAACTTCTCTCTGCACCAACAATTGCAAATAGGCTCATCAGAAGTCGACTCTTGTCAAACCGTATCTGAGAAGGCACGCTCAATAACATCATCTTCGCAGGTGAAAAGTTATTCTCACTTCAACAGTCCAACAAACATCAAAATGATAGAGTCCTTGTGAGAAGTCGCGAGGCTATAACTGATGATGCAGGAAAGATTTTCAGAACGCAGAAACCACCATCAGTCATGATCTGCGCAGTCGTTTCTTAAAGAAGGAACTCTTCTCTTGTTTTTCACCCTCAAGGTATCAAAATTAACAAATAACGTTAGATTGAGGATATTTTTTAAGGTAAATTAATCCCATAGTTTGGGGATGAATTTTGGACTCTCCAACAAGATAGCGCGACAAGTCAAACTGCTCATGTAACACAGCAGTATTGTAGAGAGAACTGTTCTGTCCTGGATCAGCAAAGAAGAATGACCTCCCTCATCACCTGATCTTAACGCTATCGAATATTCTTAGGATGCCAATTCTGGAGAGTGAAGCCCGCTCTACTCCTTGTAAAAATATCGAAACTTTAAAAATAAAATTGAACAAATGCTGGGAGAAAATGCCAATAGATGTTATGCGTACTGCTATAGATAATTTCCCCAAAAGACTTCGTAGTGTAATGAAGGCCCAATGGAAACATTTGGAATAATAATCATGCCATATTCTTCCTTTAGTAGTTGCTAATCCTTTTCTGTAATTGGATTTTGTAATAAATTATTTTGCTGGGATAAATCTGAGTTTTATTTCGTAATGGTATTTTTTCCCACCTTGTATATAAGGCATTTAATAATGAAAATATGTTTCAGAGTAGCAAACTTAATTACACTAAATTAAACAGTATTTCTAAACTGTGTATACACATAGGTTAGTTCTTATCGCATCAATCTCTAATAAGTTTTTTTTAATAGAATTAATAAAAGAGACTTGAAACAGACAGATTCACAACATTAATTGAAATACATTTCATAGAATTTCACCGTCAGACAGATAAGCCTATTATCTCTGTGATAAATAGATGTGCATTCCTTTTAAAATGTCTTTCCTTAAGTAAAGAAGTACTTCTGCATTTACAGACTGCGCTGAAATAATAACCCTATTATTTAGAAATCTATTCTTAAAAGGCAGATGAGCATTTTTAAGTATTCGTTACTTTCGCCTCAGAATTTATTAAAAATAATACATTAAACATTGGTTATGATTAGAATAATCTATCAACAATTCTCACGGTCTGTAAAGTGCAGATATACCGTAAAAATATTTATGTTCTGAAATAAAAGATTATATGCCCTGTGTATGATGCCGCGATTAACATACATACATACATGCATACACACGTACATACATGCATATACATATATATATATATATATATATATATATATATATATATATATATATAGCAAAAACGGCAATTAGTAATATATATATATATATATATATATATATATATATATATATATATATATATATATATATATATATTCCAATAGAACTGGATATTAAAGGAAAATACCATGAGAAGGTTATCAAGATCGCAAATCTATACGTTGGTCTAGAATTAACAAAACACCATTCGTCTAGAATTACCAAAACACCATTCATGACTATAATACACTCTACCGCCGGAAATACCCAAATTAAAGATGTCATGTATGTGCGAACGTGTAATTGCAAGGAAATAATATGAAAAATAATGCATTTTTTTTTATTTTTCGACACCTTTTCCTATAATACTTATCACGACTAAATCAGCTGTGAAGATGACAAATATTTACACTTTACCAGCGGGAAAATCAAATAAAAAGAGAAAGCAGTAAAAAGAACGCTATAAAGTAAAGCAAAAATTAGAGTAAAGTTAATGTTCATAATGTTTGGAAGGGGGCTGCGAGTTAGGGACGATCGTCATTATCGAACAATGAGCAGACGACAATGGATTTCCCACAATGCAATTGCTGAATATATTGCGTGAGATTTTCAGCTTGCGGATCTTTGTTCTACTAAATGCCGTTTTACGAATCAATTTGTGAAGTGGAAAAAGCAAATATGAGGCCACAAATAAATAAGGGAATAGAAAATGGGACGCGTTAAATGTAGAGCAAACATGGCGTCAATTGATGCGGGCTCATGCAAACAATTTTAACTTTTTATGTTTGTACGTGTGTGTATGTGCGTGTATATGTGTGTATGTGTGTGTATGAGAGAGAGAGGGATAGAAGGGGAGGGAAAGAAGGGGAAAGCGAAGCAACATGACAGTCATTTGTTACATCCCCCCTTACATATATTTCCCCTTCTTTCAAGGTGGGATTATATGTGCTAAAACCAAAGCAGGTTGTAAGTACCAATAAAAACGGACTTGGTTTCCACATAAAAATGGCTTGTATTTGAAATGGGGGTCCTTTTGTTTATACATTGTTGACTCGATCTTTTCTTTGCTAAATGCCAGACAGTCGTCAGCGTGGGAGTTGCCTATCAACAATGGCGTCTATCATCCAGCGTTCAAGGTGCCGCGCTGACGGCAAATCGACACTTGATGGCTTGCCTGACATAAAACGCGCCTTTACGAGTGGCATACGCGTGATACAATGACGTTGTTTAGGGTTGCTGGCTATTAAAATAATTCACCGCTTTGGCTAATTTAAATTTGACAAATCTATTTAAACTTTGTCGCATAAAGATCGAAAAAAATTTAGTAAATGATAAGTCACATGTTTCGAACTCTCTCCTTTATTTAGGTTGCTGCCATCATTTCATACTGTTTAGAGCTTTATAAGTGCTCATCTTCTGTGTTTTTTATGTAGTCAGTAATCTTCTAGACTACTTCCTTATAAACTGTACCATAGTCGTTTTCAAGTTTAATTTAAACAAATATTAGACCAACTCTAAATAACATTCATCGTTTTAAATCCTTTTTATGATATTGTTCATCATCCAACTGACAATTGACAACCACATTAACTCTTGCCCTCGAGTGGCTTTTTGCCTTAGTAAGTTATGTTCAATTTATGAAAAAAGGCTCCTTTGTTTGATTCAGATGCGTAGATTGTCATCATCCCGCTTTAATTACCGTTATATATATATATATATATATATATATATATATATATATATATATATATATATATTTATATACATAAGTTACTTTGTGTGTTTGTGCGATTTTCTTCCTCATAGATTCGGAAACAGCTCAGCCTATCTTTTGCAAATTTCATACAAATGTAATTGATACGTCTGACAGTGTTCTTAGATATGTTTGGTACAGAAATTCATCCGATTAATATCAAAAATTAAAATAATCCGATCTTTCTCATATAGATAAAAAGAAGAATTTATACAGGGGAATATTTTACGTACCACCAACTGGTGAAAGTTCAAATATTTTCTTGTAAAAGTTATACTTTTTTTTGTCTAAGACTATGTTTAAGATAGTCAAGCCGATGTGCTGATGTGATATTGTAAACAAACACATACAGAATTTGATGAATGATATTTAATATTTTTCGCAAATTAGTCCACCTGGAAAATTATTCCTCGTACTATATAATAATCAATATAGGATTGATACTATAACAATACATAAGCAGTATGTATACATTAAAATATCATGTGTAAGCGGATTTACGGCTGGGCAACTCCGGGCGTCCAGATAGTATATATATATATATATATATATATATATATATATATATATATATATATATATATATATATATATAGTATCAATTAATACATTTTGCTACAGTGTCTTCATCTGAGATTCACATCACAGTATACAGGTTGTATTTTATGTATGCTAACATGCTTCATATGCTCATGAATACTTTTTATGGATGGGGAAAACACGAGATGATTACAGCAAAACCCTCATGGCAATTGCAGAAACAATGGTGATGACAAAATTTCGTAATGTGTTTGAAATGTAAATAATAACACCGCACAGATGGCTGAAGAGTACAACGACCGAAATTTTAGCAAAATGATAGCTATCAGTTATAGGAAACCTTCTTCCAAGTATGTTGGCAAGAAAAACCCATTTCAATTAAAATCGAAACGGAGATGTAATTTCAACATTTACCTTGTGGATCATATTTTGTCTATCATTTTTCAGGATCAGTGAGTTTCAAGTTGCGTCTGAAACAAACAGTTTGCGTATCATTTCATGGTTTTATCTTTGTGAGACAAAATACTGTGTACGCCAATACTCTGCCACCGAGTGTTTTCTTTTTGAAACACCATCTCATACAATACATAAAACATGATCATGATCGCGAGATTGTCTCCGTCTTCGTCGCGACGACCGCTCATTAATAGTTCAGTTCATCGGCCAATTGGAGATAGTACTTTAATGGCGTTAAGTTTTGTAAGGGAGATGTCATTATCTTTTCAACTACGACACGTGATATTTTAAAATGGCCACCCATCTAGTATTTACTTGGCACAATATCACTTAAATTCGATTATCTAATGTGTAAAGTATACATACGCAGCACATTAGACCTATTTCATTCTATAAATGACAAAACACAAACACTTCTTGTAACAGTGTCACATACAACGCTATATCATCTCGCAAGCGATTGAAAAAATTATTTGCAGCAAAATCACCCTTCCTAATCTGAGGAGATACCTCAGCTCTAAAGTCAACAGAATATGATCCATTTTTTAACTGACATTATCTCTCCTGACTGCTGTTTTGTGCAGTTCTAAGACGTGCAACCTAACAGACCGTTTCCTTTCGTCTTTTGGGTGAAGTATGTTTATTGCTTAGTGTCTAAAGCGCACCTATCGGCAGTGTCTAGTGGCTGGCCAATCAATTTTTAATGGGCCAGAATGTTCTTCCTTTAGGTGTTGACTTAACTATGGCCTACTTTCTCACCTTGCGTCACAACTCTCTGTGGTGTGAATGAAGTATATAACACACATTCTACCGACTCCGCAATCGATATTTTCATCAATTCTGTCTCCGATTGTTATTGCCCTTTTTTTCTTCTTGTATTTACACGATTTCAAATCGTGTATATACTGATTTGTGTATATCTAAATGTCTCTTATATAGTGGTCTATATAATATAATTACAGTGCCTATTTAAATGTATATATGATATACATAGTTATGTTTGTATCGTCACACTGACGGTCCGGTCTAATGGGTGTATATACAGATCTCGATATGTGTCTCTGTGATGTATAATGTACGAACCCTATCATCTTTTCACGGGTGATTCTTTTTTGGGTCGCCAGGACGCCAGCTCGCAAAAAGTACGGTACGGGCCAAATTTCATTCCGTCATGAAAAAAAAATCATGAGTACGCCAAACAGAGTTTTATCAAAAAAATTTGTTTTGTTTTAAAATCGAAATCATTGACTTCAACTCCGTTGTTGGATATTAAAAAATAATAAACGCGATTTTAATATATAATTTCATGTTTATTCGCGAGATAAACGTGTAAAAATAAGTTTGTTTGTTTTTTCTGTAGAAAGTTGTTTTTATGACGGAATGAAATTTGGCCCGTGCCGTACTTTTTGGAAAGCTGGCGTCCTGGCGTCTCAAAAAAGAATCACCCGTGAAAAGATGATAGGGTCCGTACATTATACATCACAGAGGCACATATCGAGATCCGTATATACACCCATTAGACGTCTTTTCACTGTATATACAACACGTGTTGATATAACCGTGTAATTTTTAGCAGCAGTATCGTCTAGTATGTATACAGTGTTCAATAATCTGTGTTATGTGCGTGTGTGTATTGATCACACATTAAACATATTCTCCTACACAAATGGCAGCATACTTAGTTTTATCGTTTGCTTCTCTTATAGTGGCTGAAACGCTGTGATGTAGATACTTCTCTCCAAGGCAAACACTTTGGTTAGATTTCATATTATTTAGTTTTGCTAATGTTTTGCGTAACGTTTTCTTAATTTTCACGTCTTCTTAAGTGCGTCCATTAGCGCTATGTGGACATAAACGTTACGACTGAATCTGAGTTCGATCCCCGGTAAAATAATTGACTGTCATGGCTGTTTACGTGAATATCTCATAACCGTTCTTTGTAAGTAAATCACTTTACGTAAACAGGTCAATCGCATTGTTTATTTTGAATTATAAATATTTATTCTAACATTATTTTGTTGAAGTAAATTGCAAGTGTTTTGTTATCGTAAACTCTGTAAATAATGTATTGCGACTTGAAAATATATAATTTAACGGTAAATTTCAATTCTGATATTGTTTCAAATATTTATCTTCTTACATTCTTCTGTTATTAAAATATTTTATATTTCAAGAAGATTATACATTGTTCGGTCGTTCATCAATATCTGCAGTTTCATGGAAACACTCAGAATCTAGCTTATACCCCAAATACATTCTTACGGGGCCTTAACCCTACTTAACTACTTAATATCCATGAACTTCAATTCCTCAATTTCACTAACTCTATTTTTTAGTAAATTCCAAATTTGTTATATGTATATAATAAATTGGTTATTATGACGTAGTTGTATTTAAACTTAGGTCTACTAGGTATGAAAGCGCATGTATCTATTAATGTTACAAGTATTGGTTAAATAGAGTATATTACTTATAGAGCATTTGTTTATAAAATAGATTTATAAATAATACTTTGATATGTGAATAATTTGAAATATAAAAATATTTTCTGAAGTGTCTGAATTTGAAACTAATTATTTGAAATAAGGTACCGTATGTTTTATTAAACGAAAGCCGTTATTTGACCTATAAACACGAAGTGCCAATCATACCCGGCTAAATTTTGATGTCATTATAAATTTTTTTTGATTCTAAGAAAATTTCACGAAGATATGATTATGTATGATGGAGAAGTTTCAAATGATTTCCCTGTCAACATTGATGTTTAATAAGACGGCTTATGGCCGTTGTAAAAAAAATAGCGAATTTATGGCTAACAAGTTGAACATTTTAAGTTTATTTTTGTTTTGGAACCTGCTAAACAAATAATTGTACATGAGAATTTTCGATTTATTTTTGTTAATAACACATAACATTTTTCACAGCACACGTAATATATTTTGCAGATATGTATTGTTTTGGATATCAAAAGTAAAAAAAAAGTAGAAAAAGTTTAGCCTCCATCATGACTTTACAATAAGTTTTATTCCATTTCTTTTAAATTGATTAAATCCTATGAAACAATTTTGAACAAACAGAATTTATTATTTCTTTCGGGGTTTTTTGTGTGTATGTGTTTTGTATAATAATAAGTTTATAAAGTAAATGTTATGTTTATTCAAAAGTGTAAGTCAAGAAACATAAACACCTTTGTATAAAAAAACACTAGATCTTTTTGTATATTTATTTTCAAATAGTTTCGAAATTTTACATAATGTCGGAATTTATCTTGCTTTCAGATAAATTCGGCGCTAAAGTAACTAAGCTGAAAAAAAGCATGAAACACAAGAGAACAGGGGGTAAAGAATAAAATATAAATGTCTTGCTTTGAAACGAAGAAGAAACTTTATTTACAATAAGTTGCAAATTTTTCCCTTTGCGGGCAGTAAACTTAAAAGCCAAGGTAACATATTATGAAAAAAGTAACATGTAAAGAAAAAATAACAACACTGGTTCTTATAAAGAAGCTGTGCGTATCCATAAACGAATATAACAAGAATATACAAAATAGTAGTATCTCCTAATCACACTCGCATATGAAATTAATTTTAGGAGCGTACTCACAATTGAAAGCCAGTCAGGCACGTACCTTTTTCTTTTTTTTTTTGTTTAAAGTTCTTTTAGAATTTTCCTTCCCTCCATGTTGCATGCAAACCGTAGAGACACACATGTATTACAGGAGCAAGACCTCGTCACTTGTCCGGATAGGAAATTCCATAATTCCTTGTCACGTAAAAAGGTATTTTCTTTAAATTCCACTCCTTGTAAAATAAATACGCGCAAAACCGCAGCCACGTAGTTAATTTTCAGAAGTCTGTATCGTCACAGCCGGGTATTAATTTCTTGCCGGGTTTACTTCTTTGAAGGAGGCTCTTCAAAATTCCATTTTCAGCGCCGGGCAATGAACACGTTCACTCTCCACGTCAGCAGAATTTCAAAAGAGGACGAAATACGCGCTGGGCTCGTGACGTCACCACAGAGCTAGCATTTCCCTTTTCTCAAAATTAAAGGGAGTTTCGTACAAACCGAAAATATACGAAACTAAAAATCATAATAAATACAAAAAATCATATATAAGAACCAGATAAACAATAATAAATGTAAACAGGGGGGATGCACCATTATTGGTATAAAAAAATTCCAACAATAAAGAAGTTTTAAAACACTTAAAATTTTCATAACTTAATCATGTTTTGGTACTTATACAGAATACGAACCATGCTGAAATAGTAACGTTATTTTTTTAAAACCTAATTTTAAATAAACTATATAATAATTTTTTCTATAAGTTTGATTTAAAAATAGATATTTTTAAAATAAGTTTGTATTTAAATTATTTCTTTGAATTCAAGTCGTTTTTATTTTAAAAATATGTATCGTAAGATTTTGATTTGTTTGTTTAACTATATTTCGTTTCTTTCCTAAATTTATGATTTAGTTTTTACAGTAGTTGATTGTCTTTTACTTCAAATATACGTAATTCTTGTTTTGTGGGTTTTTTTTAAATTATTGAATAAAGTCAAGTTTCTATGTAAATCCAATCCTATTTATTTTGAGAAATCCAATTTTTAAAGTAAATATTAAACGAATTGTTGTTTTTAAAATTAATAAAGCAAGAAAACACATCTTACAGAATAGTGTCTTGCAAAAACAACGCTGTACTTTTCCCCTTTGAATTAATCTTTGTTTTACTGTATTTTTCAATATTGAATATGTTTAGTTTCAATATAAATATTGTTGCTTATCTTTTGCCTTTTCAATTATATTTTTAAGAATTTTCCCATGTATTTTGTAAAAACCTCTCATTCATCATCGACAGTCTGACTGCCCGCCAGATCTTGCTTGCTTCTACCTCAGGAATAACGTTATTTTTAAGCGGACAGGTCTCTTATTTAGTTTACAACGGTCACGGCTATGTATTGGCTTCTACATTCTCCAGCATAATATGCTAATCAGTGCTGACTGATGATTCAACAACAAGACCTTGCAGTAACTATCAATTACAGGACAAACGGAAATTTTCCAACTTAAAACGACTGTCACAAAGGTTCAAACTATCATCACGCGATACTTTTAGTTTGCAAATTATTTTGCTCTAAATAACAACAATGAGCCAAGTATATAACATATTTTCTGGGGCGTCCAATTACCTTAGGCTGACTATTAACGTAAAGGATCCAAGGTAATGTACCAGTTTGCACACAGGGAACAATATTTTGAGCTCCAGATGACAATACGTGAACCTAACCTGAAAACCATGGAAAAGTTCACTTCGGCATTACTCTGTCAGGGGAGGTACACAAAAAATTGAACCGACTGCAGGATAGCCAAAGGTAGCATTGACTTTGGATGTGTTCGATCCACTGTGTGAGTGCACAAAACAATTTCGCCGCAAACCAAACTCATGTTATGCAAGCTGTGATTCTTACAATATTCATGTATGCCTGCGAAACTTTGACCGTATATGCCAGACATGCCAGGAAACTGAACCAATACCATATGAAATCTTTCCGGAGATTGATAAAAATCAAGTAGCAAGACCAGATACTAGACACGGAGATTTTTGCGCGGTTAAGCCTCCTGTCAGTACACACCATGCTACCGCAGACCCAAGTATGTTGGACAGTTTATATATGCCGCATGTTAGATTCCAAACTCCAGAAACTAGTATTATTCAATAAGCTGTCCAAAGAAAAAAGAACTCCTTAAAGGACGACGACAGAAAGTTTGAACATCTCCCTTAAACAGATCGTTTTCTATTCTAACTCGTGGAAATACCTAGCCCAAGACAGATGGTCCGGACATGCCGTAAGCTACAAAGGGTCTAAAATTGTTGAATTCACACGCATTGTAAAACTCGAGAGAAAACATATTAATAGAAAATATAGAACGATCAGTGCCTCTGTTACAGAATCACCCGCAGGTATCCGACATTCCGGACATTCTTCACAGATCAAATCGAACTGACAATCCAGCTCCGAACTCACAGTACAATTGCACAATCACGGTCATCTTTGCAATCGATGAAAGAACATTATTAACATCAATCGTACTGCAATATGTAACAGGATAATGAAGTTTTTAATGTTCTCAATTATCAAAATCAATCAGTATGTAAGAGAGGAACATTATTCATACTTTCAGTTTTTCTTTTCTTTTTTTACACAGTGATCACCACTTATCAAGGCCCGGAAGCCACTTAGGGATAAGAGTTATTGCAAGTACTTCACGTTAGTGTGGAGATTTGATGAAGTGTTTAATTAAGGGGGCGGTTCATTAGGAATTTGTTAACGTTGGACTTGAACACATCCAAGTTGTAGTCCGGTGGGAAGCAGGCAGACGGAACAGAGTTCCACAGGCGTGCAGTTCTAAGAAAGAAGCTTTGTTCATGAAATCCGCGTTTTGATTAAGGCATAGATATAGAGTGGGGGAAATTTTTCACAGTGGATTCAGCTAGACGGGTTTTTTTCGTGAAAGATTGGCGTGGGGAGACCAGAGATTGGAGTTCAGACGAGCACCTGCCATGCAAGTAACGATAAAACAAGGATAGGCTCGCAAAGTCTCTTCTGTGGGAGAGAGGTTGCAGGGTAGAGAAAAGGGCATCCCCCACTATGCCACGAAGTCTATTTTGTACTCTGTCAAGGCAGGGTAGGCTGTTTTTAGCAGCTCCTGCCCCGATATGGCAACAGAATTCTATCCTTGGACGTACTTGGCTTTTATATAGATAGAGAATTGCATCAGTAGTGAGATATCTTCTGGAGCGGTAGAAGGATCCCACCATCTTTCCAGCGACCTTGGCAACAGACTTGATGTACGTGTTCTATTTCAGATCAGGAGTAAAAGTCAAACCCAGAAGCTTGTCAAAACACGGGGCCTCACCCAGACGAGAGCCATCCATCACAATTGATGCCAGATGGGGACCAGAGCGTTGATGATGTAAGGATAGGAGTTTGGTTTTGGATGCATTAAAGGTAACCAGCCACATCTTCCCCACTGAACTACGCGCTCGAGATCAGAGGAGAGAGAATCAGAGAGAACTTTGTCATTTGCAGCCTTTGATGTGTTGCCGTAGATGGTCGTGTCATCAGCATAGATGTCAACGAATGATTTAAGTATGTGTTTAGGGAGGTCATTGATGTAGATGAGGAAGAGAGTTGGGCCCAGGATTGACCCCTGAGGGACTCCAGCATTTATATTGCAGGCCTCCGATTTTTGTCCATCTACCACTACTCTTATGAGCCTATCGGAGAGAAATGATTTAATGATTGAGAAAAGTTTTACCCTTTTCTTACTTTTATTGCTCTTGAAGATTAATAATCAGACACAATCCTGCTATTTTCTTAGTACTAAAAGGCCGTCCGACGTTGTTTGGTCGTAAAATACGCTTAAATATGATATTTTAATTCATGCAAATTTCGGATTTATTACTCTTTTAGAGACAATTTTTTCTTGATTATTATATTGTGCCCAATATATAGCAGTGCATTCGCCAGTGTTGGCCGATCGTAAAATACGCTTTAATATGATATTGTAATTAATATAGATTTCATATTTATTATTATAGAGCCAATGCTCTATTGATTATTATATTGTACCCAATATATAGTTGTGATTTTAAAAAGTTTTTAAAAGACATGACTAAGCTATCATCAGCTACACCAGAAAGAAAAACATATAGCTCTCCAGCCTTATTCCTTATTATCTGAGCCACGTCTCTACACATATAAAAACTTAAAAAATAACTTCGGAAACCTATAAATGTAAATTTGCTCATGCGTAGATATAAGACAATTAGTTGACTTACGCCTACCGCGTTCGATTTTTCTTCCAATTCTGACCATCAGCAAATATTTTAACTTGCTAAAAACCAAATAGAATTTTTTACATGTCCCAATAACCTATAAATCAAGTTTAAATAATTAGACTAAAAATTGAAATAGTTGTTTGGTAGAGACCGTTCTCCGTGCAAGGAGTCACGCTAGGTCACATATATTTGTACCTACATAATATTTTATGTATCTGTTTTTAGTATTTACTTCATTTACTTTACTTCGACAGTGCTCGATACGTAAGTATGGGTAGGTAGTAAATTTTAAATGACGCTATACAGAATTTTCTGCGTTTCATCCTCGTGAAAATTCAAAACCAAAAAAAGCGTTGAATAACTGCGGTAAATGCTGCTGCGTTTCTGCTTTTTTTTCTACCTGTCTTCTATAGAAGAGTACACAATAATTAATGAATAAAAGGAGATTTAAGGCTAGATTTATTTGTTGAAATAAAACGAAATGTTTTCACGCCATTTTCGACGAAATGTATCCTATGTTCATGTTTACCAAACCAGAAAATACAAAAACTAACCATGAAGCTTTGGTAATTTAATTTATGAGTTTTTTTTTTACCGAGAATGAATGGGAGTGAGTAAGAGAACTGCAGGAAAATGCAAACACATATTTACGTTAACAAATTACCGCAGCGAAAAAAGAAAATATTTTAACCAACTAAAAACTCCTGCGATATTCATAGCTTTTACATAACAATTAAATCAATGAAAGTTACGTATAATCGAGAAACTGAGTGGCACTTAAGTTTAAAATTATTAAAAACTGTTGCGGACCAGGATATAATAATCCGAACTCGCTACAAAAAGAAAAAAATGAAATGAATGGAAGGAAGGAAACAAAATTCAGTTGCTAAATACAATAAACATGTCGTTTATTTTCTGTTGAAAATAAATGGTTTAGGTGGAACACGTGTTCAGTTCAATTATTGACGACTACGTGCGTGGAAAAAAGAGGAATAAAGTAGGGGAAAGAGAAAGGGCAGCCAGCATGTACAAAAAGAAAGAGAGAGGAGGTTCACCTCAGTAAAGCCGCGCGTGCATGGTATCAGTCGTCCACGTGGAAGTGTCTTCAGGTCACAAGCTCTGGACGCGAACTTGTCTGGTTGACGAACCAAGGCAAAAGGGAAGAAAGAGGAAATTGAACGTTGTTGTTGACTTTTATACTGCGGTCAGTAATCTGACTGCGCATGTCTGGATTTCCTTTAAAGGGAAGTGACGTTGCCCATGTGTGCGTGCATGTGTGTACGTTAGCGTGTGTGTGTGTGTGTGTATGCACGTGGATGTTAGTGTATGTACGTGAACGTGAATATATGTACGTGTGTATGTGTGCGTGTGTGCGTGCGTACATGTGTGTGTGTATGTGAGGAGAAAAAAACATGTTCGAACAAGACTCCCCCTGTGGCACTATTTCCTTGTGCCACTGTTTCTAACACACTCTGCAGCATGGACGGGTGGTAATTTGCCCATGAGCGTAGAGATACAAAGAAATCCCTTCCCATAATTCCCTTGCTATCTTTCTGTCTCTTTCCTGCACGACCACCATGATGTGAGGACGCATAGTCTGTCTCTCCGTAAATGAGGGGGGCACCCCCTCCCTCAACACTAGTTAGGGTAGGTTAGTTAGCTTTGAAAAGCCTATTGTCCACTTTTAAATTGTTTTTTTTTGTAATATATATTGTATCTCTAATGTAAAATAAAATAGTTAGTTATACCTTATGTATATTACAATTGCGTCGCGTGTCGTTTTTCTTGTGTCTGCCATAAATGCCTTCATAAATGTCTTGTCGAAAGGCGGCCCTGAGGACAAAGAAATGAAGATTCCCACCAGAATGCCACCAGGGTGAAGAGATCATCTTGAGAAAAGAAAGGAGCCACACCCAGATCCAACATCTCAGGTATGATTTTCTTCTTACTACACAGACCCTAATGACTGGCCCATCCTCATATCTTCATGAGACCGCTTTAAGACATTTACTATAACACGTCTGTCGGTCACACCTCAGTGACCGGCTGATAGTGGTATACCCCTCCTGGGGAGAAAAATATATATATATAAGAGAAACGTATTTTGTTTTTGTTTTTTTTATGTATATATATATTTTTTTATAAGTTATGTATTGCTTTAAATGTTTCGGCCAATGAACTTTTCGACCTGGTTTTGTTGTTGTTTGTGGTGTGTTGTGTTTTGTAATTTCTTTGTCAGTTTGTGAGTGTGTATGTTCTTGTATTGGACTAGGAGAAACGTGTAATTGTTCGTCTATGAATGCAGGTTTAAGTCTGTCTATTGCAGTAGTGTCTTTTTTATCTCTTTTTAAAATGGTAAAGTACTTTTCACTTCTGTTGAGAACTAGATAAGGTATGGAATAAGTTGGCCAGAGTGTTTTTTTTTTTACTGCGTCGTTCCTCATAAAAACGTATTTACAGGTGTGAATATCGCTTGGAAAGAAAATGTTCGTGTCTGGCTTTTTGGTTGGGGTGAATTTTAATCGTGACATTTTATGTTTTAAAACAAAAGTTGTCGCTGGGGAAATGTCTGTATTGTTTTCGCAGAATTGTCCCGGTAAAATCAGTGCTGAACCGAAAACTAATTCTGCAGGTATGCTCTGCAAATCTTGCTTCACAGTGTTGCAAATTGCTAAGAGAATGAGTGGCTAATTGTCTGACCAGTCCGCTTTGTTTTCATTCATAGCTAAAGAGGCTTTTAATTGTCTATGAAACCGTTCCACCATACCATTTGCATAAGCGTGGTAGGAAGTAGTTTTAATGTGCTTTGTTCACAACAAATGGTTGAATTCAGCGAAAAGAGTTGATTTAAACTGTGCGACACTGTCCGTTGCGATTACGGAGGGCACTCCGAAAATCGCTATCCAATCTTGTAAAATCGCTCTGGCTATTGTTGCGGCTGATATGTCTTTCACTGGTATTGCTGTCGGACATCTGCTGAATCTATTGACTATAGTAAGGATGCGGGTGTGTCCTTTTGAAGTGGGCAAGGGTCCAACCAAGTCGATATGAACATGAGTAAACCTAATACACTGAAAGTTTCTGAAGGTGATTTTGTGTGCCTATGAACTTTGTTTTTTTTTGGCAAGGAATGCAAGTTTTGTCCAACTACGATTGTCCGTATTCATATTTGGCCAAACAAAACGTTCCCCTATTAATTTCACGGTGGCGCGTTTTCCTGGGTGGGACAAATTGTGGAAGTGCTGGAAAACTTGTCGTCTGAGGCTGGGTGAAATATAAGGGCGAGGGTGTTTTTGTGAAACATCGCAATAGAAATTTGTTGTTCCGAACGGTATCGGCATTTCTTTCAGCTTCATTGAAGTTTTTTCATTATAGCTGGGAGGGTGGTATCGGCTAATTGCTCTTGTGCTATTAATTCCATACTTAGTGGAGTGGAATTTAAAGAAGCAATGGTTGAGCGAGATAAAGCGTCAGCTACAACGTTTTCTTGTCCTTTTACGTGCCGTATATCGGTAGCATATTGAGCTATATAGTCAAGATGTCGAATTTCTCGTGGACCGTATTTGTCGACATGTGTGTGTAGAGCAAATGTTAGGGGTTTATGATACTTATAAATGGAAAATTTTCTGCCTTCGAAGAGATGTTTAAAGTGCTTAATTGCAACGTAAATTGCAAGTAACTCTCTCGAGAAACTGCTATATTTAGTCTGCGCTTTGTTTAACTTGGCAGAGAAGAATGAAATAAGGGTCATTTTGTTGTCAGAAATTTGGTGAATGATAGCTCCTACTGCTATTTCCGATGCATCCGTCGTAAGTATAAGTTCCGTTGTATCGCTATCTTGGATATATGTAAGTTTGGTGAAATTTGCCAAAGCAGTTTTCGATTGTTCGAAGGCCTGTAGTGTAGGTTCTTCCGAAACTAACTGTTAGTTTTTGGTTCATTTTTTTAACAAGTCCGTTAAAGGTGCGGGTAACGCGGAACAGTTAGGCAAAAAGCGTCGGTAGTAGTTAATTATGCCTACAAAACGGCGTACTTGTCTGACAGATGTCGGTAGAGGGAAATTTGAAATGGCACTTACTTTTTCAGGCAAAGGGGAGATTCCATGCTTGTCGATTAAATGTCCGAGAAATCGAACTTCCTGGTGGCCAAAAATACATTTATCGGTGTTTAGTTTCAGACTGAAATGTGACAGTTTTTCGAAAGTTTGTTCCAGGTATAGCCGGCGTTCTTCGAGGTTTCTGCTGGCGATTAAAACGTTTTCCACATATGCGAATATGAACGACAGTTCTCTGAAAAGTTCGTCAATCAAACGTTGGAAAATTTGACAGGCGTTTCTAATCCCGAAAGGCATCCTTAGGAACTCGTAAAGGCCAAATGGTGTGGTCAGTGCAGTTTTATGAATGTCTTCTTCTCTGACTGGAATTTGAAAATATGCCTTTACGAGGTCCAGCTTGGAGAAAATTGTGGCGCCTTGGAGTCCATTGGCGAAGTCATGGATATGGGGATAGGATATCTATCTGGAACTGTTTTCGCGTTTAAGCGTCTAAAATCTCCGCACGGGCGCCATGTGCTGTTGTCAGCTTTCTGCACCATGTGGAGTGGTGATGACCAAGCACTTTTCGAGGGCCGTATTATACCCATGTGGTGTAGGTTTTGAAACTCGGATTTTGCCAATTTGTATTTATCCGGTTTCAAGCGTCTGGGCGATAAATAGACGAGCGGTCCTGTGGTCTTAATATAGTGCTTAGCGCTATGCTTGATGGGGTCCGTGTTTTTATCGGCTGGGAAAGTTGAGGAAATTTTTGGAGTAACCGGCGGACGTGTAAATCTTTGGGTAGGGCAGCGCTGATTCCGGTGGTTAAAAATTCCGAGGTAGTTCCTCTCACCGAAATCTTCGTTTCGCTGTCTGTCAATGTGTGATGAGTCATGTCGACAGACGGGTTGAAATGGACTAAAAAGTCTGCCCCCAAAATTGGAGTGGTCACGCTGGCTATGATGAAATTACAGAAAAAATTCCTTCGCATTCCCAGATTTAAGTTTAAAGTTTTCTCGCCAAAAGTGGGTATTTTTGTACCGTTGGCTGAAAAATTGGGTCCCTGTTGGATGGCCATGCGGTGTCGGTATGACTGATTTCTGCTCCGGTGTCTATTAAAAGTTATATCCGTGGATTTTGTCACGGATATAAAACAGACGACCTCTTTTTGTGCTCCAGATACAGTCGTCGTCGTTACTGGCTGGTTCGTTTCCCTGCGCTGTTTTTTTGAACGCGCAGGGTGTAGTGCATTTTCTCGCGTCGACGCCGAATCTCCTGTGGTAGAAGCAAACATCTTGTCTATCTCGGGACGTGGACCGGTTCCTGCTTAAATTTCTTCGCCTGTAACTTTGTTGCGTGTCGTTGTAGTTTCTGGGATAATGTCGACGCGTTTGAAGTACGTCGGCTAGCTGCTTTGAAAGCTTTTCAACCTTAGACTTTAATTCGGCTAATTTTTCGACTCGTTTTTGGTCAGGTTGCCGAATGTTTAATGGCATGGTTTTGTTGTAGGAGTCGGTTTGTTGAATTCCCATTTTTTTTTGTTTTTTAGTGAAAAAATATTTTTCGTGCGTGCCGTGGATTTGTGTGGAAGAGTTTAGTTTACACCGCGTGTTTCGTTCAAACACATTCATTTCATTTTAAATTAAGGGGTCACCATCTTATGTTGCGGACCGGAATATAATAATCCGAACTCGCTACAAAAAGAAAAAAATGAAATGAATGGAAGGAAGGAAACAAAACTCAATTCCTGAATAAAATAAACATATCATTTATGTTCTGTTGAAAATAAATGGTTTAGGTGAAACACATTTTCAGTTCAGTCGTTGACGACTACGTGCGTGGAAAAAAGAGGAATAAAGTAGGGGAAAGAGAAAGGGCAGCCAGCATGTAGAAAAAGAAAGAGAGAGGAGGTTCACCTCAGTAAAGCCACACGTGCATGGTATCAGTCGTCCACGTGGAAGTGTCTTCAGGTAACACGCTCTGGACGCGAACTTGTCTGGTTGACGAACCAAGGCAAAAGGGAAGAAAGAGGAAGTTGAACGTTGTTGTTGGCTTTTATACCGCGGTCAGTGATCTGACTGCTCATGTCTGGATTTCCTTTAAAGGGAAGTGACGTTGCCCATGTGTGCATATGTGTGCGTACATGTGTGTACGTTAGCGTGTGTGTGTATGCACGTGAATGTGAGTGTATGTACGTGAACGGGAATATATATACGTGTGTATGTGTGCGTGTGTGCGTGCGTACATGTGTGTGTATGTATGTGAGGAAAAAACCTGTTCTAACAAAACTGCGGAGTCAATATTATAGCTTTCTCACCTTCCTTCTAAAACTGTCCGTCGTTGGAACACAATAACACGGATTTGCTTCCCACCTGACTGTTACATGACCGTTTTAAGTCTATGCTGCCTTCTTAAATCAAGAAACAATACCGATGTTCCACTATTACCAAGAATCAAAGTGTTGTCTTACCCACGAACTGGCACTGATTATCTTTTATCCTCGTGGTTGTCGGGCCTTTATAAGCGGTGACCACCTCTGATATAAAAAAACTGGTCTAATTTATGTTGAAATTTGGACAAAACTAAGGTCAGTTATTGCACAAGGTTTATTATCAAGATGCGTTATTTTTGTGCTTTTGGAAACTAAAATTGTTATTCGTCAAGGCAACTTAACTTTTTTTACAAATTCCCAGAAATCCATTCATTCTTCCGGAATTATCTCTGGATGTCATGTCCTTCAATAAAGCTTTCAGAAGAAAGCTAAGCAAAAAGATTCGGAAACAAAGGAAGCATTGAAACAAAAAAAATGAAAAACGGACACTCGTGAACTGTTCCACATCGATTAGTTTTGTCTTCTATTTATCAATTTGTTTTGGATGTTTTTATTTATCGATTAGTTTAATATTCTTATCTGTCATGTTTTTCTTCTTTTCTAATTGATTTCTTTTGTTATACAATATTTTAAAGTAATTACTAGGAATTAAATTGCGAGCCGTCAAAGCCGGCTAATAACAAACATAAATGAATGCAGGGAATTCGATTGGAGGCTTTATTAAACATTCAATAGTCAATTAGGCAGAGAGAGAGAGAGACAGACAGACAGAGAGAGACAGAGACAGATACAGAGACAGAGTTCAGAGTCGAGTCGGACGGAGACAGAGCTGACATGGTCAGAGGAGGGTCGCTTTAGAAGCGAAGGGAGGACGTTTAACATGTAGAAATGATGTTGAATTCCTGGATGTAATCATCATTTCGACCGGTCAAATGGAATAAAAGAACATCTCATATTTTTTAACTGCCGTCTTCGTGTCGCCATTCCGCAAATTAAAGGTAATATGTAATCATTTTATATGAACTTTGTTCCCGCTCATCGTTATTAATAAACTTTGTATAACCCATCCTAAGTAATGTGTTCCCCTCTCCATCCTAAGTAATGTGTCTCTCCATCATGAGTAATGATTATCCTCCCCTTCTGTGTTATAGGAACTGATCATCCCCTCTCTCCAGGCTAATATATGTAATAAGAAACCACAGACTGTAAAATGTATAAATGTCATCTTCCCCTCATCAATATGAATGTCCCCATCCTATCTCTTAAAAAGACCCCAGCTATACAACAGTAAGCTTTATACGAAATAATATTGAACACTATTGTGTGCAAGGTCTTTTGACTTCGATTGAATAACTCTTTGGTACACGACTCAGACAATCTCGCTTAAGCAGAAGTGAATTTAGGAAAACTCGTCTCGGGAAAACTCGTCTCCGGAAAACTCGACCCCGGAAAACTCGTCCCCTTTCGCTAGATAGGAAAACTGGTCCCTTATTGAATAAATATCGATTGAAAACACATTTTATGATCGTTCTTGAAGGAGATATTGTTTTTTAAAAATAGACTATAGCCTCCATAATATTTTTTTTAAAATATTTTTACTTGTTTATTTTTTTTTTTTAAATAAAATCGATTTTCTAAGTGTCCGTTTTCTATCTACCTGGCTAAGTTCTTAGTGGTTTCACTTATTTTAAAGCGTTTATTATGTTCATAAACAAGACCGCATATTTTTTTATTAATATAAAAAGAAGTTACTTATTTACTGTTGTTTATAAAAGGGTAAACTCGATTTTTCTACCACGCTGACTATGTTGTTTGTTTTTAATTTATTTGTTTATTCGGTAAAGAAAAAAAAAAACACAGAAAACAAACTAAAAACATGTCGAGTGTTACGTGAGAACGAAAAATAATGTCCGGTATATCACATCTTAGGGGTCTTGATAATCGCTAAAAAATAGAAAATTAAAGAAATTACTGAGGGAGATTTGCTTTTAAAAAGAATATAATAAATTTTAATATTTTTTAAAATATAATTTAGAGAGAGAGAGCGGGGGGGTAAAAACTATATCTCCCTCCGAAAAACAACCAACAAAACATGAAATTAAAAAAATTCTTGATAAACGATAGCGGAGTTTTCAATAAAATTGATTAATAAATTTATTTAGTGATTACTTTTTCTCTTAATGATTGATTTTAGTATTTTGAAGTAAAAATTTAAAAAATTAAAAATGAGTTAACGAGCGATTGTTAGCACATGACATCTCTCGCGCCAAAAAAAATATTTCGCTTTTAATTTATTAGTTAATTTTTGCAAAATTTGACAGGACGACAATAAATGTTGATAATTGATAAAATTATAATTTTAAATAACGCATGAGTGCATTTGGTATGAGAGAAAACAAAACCATAACAACAAAAAAAACTATCATAATTAAAAACCAAAACAAAAAAGTAACGAAGAATCGAGTCGCTTCTTGTTTTTTAATTTTTCGGTTTTGTCTTTTATTATTGTTTTATGACTCCAAAAAACATCGTTAAAATAAGAACAAAAAAAAATGTGTAATTAACTTTGTATGAACATAATAAACGCTTTAAAATAAGTGAAACCACTAAAAACTTAGCCAGTTAGGTAGAAAACGGACACTTAGAAAATCGATTTTATTTTTAAAAAAAAATTAAACAAGTAAAAATATTTTGAAAAAATATTATGGGGGGCTATAGTCTATTTTAAAAAACAATATCTCCTTCAAGAACGATCATAAAATGTGTTTTCAATCGATATTTATTCTATAAGGGACCAGTTTTCCTACCTATTGAAAGGGGACGAGTTTTCCGGTGTCGAGTTTTCCGGTGTCGAGTTTTCCGGAGACGAGTTTTCCCGAGACGAGTTTTCCCGAGACGAGTTTTCCCGAGACGAGTTTTCCCGGGACGAGTTTTCCGGGCACCGCAGAAGTACATTTCGGATTTCGGAACATTCGAGTCTCTAAAATTCCTCCTGTCAGCACGATTATAAGAGGTATCCATTATCTTTCGGAAATAAAAGGCAGCGTTAATTTTATTTTATTTATTTATTTTAGCATCCACACTTAAATACATATTTGCTGTGCTTCTGTGGTTCAAATTATTGTCGTCATAAGATTGTTTTTATTCGTACCGACGTAATGCCATTAGAATGCAAAGACGCCATGTATTTGTCTGATTGGCAACAGAATTTGCTCTCTCGTTTTACCGACGACGCCGACGAAGACAACTCATCATATCGCGTGTGTCGATCGCACCACACTTTTTCCTCGTTTACCACGCTTGGCTGACTAAGTCGCCGTTTGGAAGCTACGAGCTGAGCAAACAATTGCTTCTCGAACCAAACGACTCCCCAGTCGCATTCTGTCACTCGTTTTATTTTCAGCTTAGGGGCAAACGTCGACAACATCGTTTCTATTACAGATTCACCTCCCCTCTAAATTCTTCTTATTGTTGTTACAAAAATAAATAGAAACGTATGTATGTACATGAAAAAGTATGTCGCTAATATAAACAACATAATTTCTATTCGTACTTACGATAAATATTATTTCTAAAGATATGCAAAACTGATGAAGCGAAGATTTGAAATTTGAAATGGAAAATAAAGCTACACTACAGGCGAACTGGAGGAGAAACAAATGCAGGCATAGAAGTGTGTTATCGGGATGAGATGAAGTGTTTAGCGGTTTTTTGTCTTCGCATTCACCCCTAACAAAGCATATCGTCAGTTGGATGTAAGGGGATACTATTTGGGCCATGCCTAGGAAAGATTAGCAAAATGTTAGTTTACGTTACATTTAGACTTCTGTATATTAGTACAGTCAGGGAATGTATGAAGAGAGTCTGAATACTTTAGGATAGAGTTTGAATGACTACCCGACGCCATCGTCGAATGTCTCCTGGCTCTCCGTAACGAGGCTTGTCAGGACAAAATGACATAAGAATATCTTCGCTCTATAAGTAAACCCTGACCAAATATTCAAACTAACATTGATATTGAAGTAATATCTTCTCATGACATTACAGTGATTCATACGGGGAATGCTGCATTTTCATATAGTGATGGAACGTTAAGTAACAGAACTTAGCTGGATATTCACCTAAACTAGATAAATAATTTACTTTAACATTCCACAACTGAAACAGATGAATATTTTCCTTAAAATCCCACAACACCAAGAAGTGACAATAATTTAAATAAAATATGACACTAAAGATAACATATAACATATTAAACTGGTCAACTTGGAGAGGAAAATTAATGTTTTCACTCATTTAGGAAGTAGAAAATAAAATTAGTTTAGCAATCAAATATCTATGTATCTTATATGAAAATCAAGTTTTAGTGCTAGAAATGATTTTCTTGATTTCTAAGATACAACAGAATTAAAATACAAAAAAAGTGATAATGACACATGTTTAAATCGACATTTATAAATAGTTGGATATTATAGAAGCAGACATAATAAAATCAACAACATTAAAAAAGGATGATAAAATAGAATACCTGATAATAACAAGAAATGTCATTGAAGTTTAATTTTATATTAAAAGAAAACGAACTATTAATAGTGGGCTAAGTTATCTCAATATTCCATACGAATCTTAAACTTAGTGATACAAGCACCAAATTAAAGATTGTTTCAGCATTCTGCCTCACTATAATACCTGGTGTAATATTAAGTCTTGGTTGTGCTGCCTCGATTTGCTCCGAAGTAGGAAGTTTACAAGGAATATCAAGTTCATAAGCAATCATCAGCTTTATGTATATCCCGATGAAGGGAAGATGATATGCAAGTCCTAGCATTCCAAAATGGTCGTCTATCTAGTACTAGTCATCGCTTAAATTAGGTAAACTAAAGAAAACCGGTGTCTCAACTCAATTACGTCCTATTAAACTATATAGCAAAAACAAAATCAATAGAATAGATGCTGCTATAGTATTACTAGTGAAATATTCTGAACACTTCAGAAAAAGGCCAAAAAACTATAGGGACCTGAATCGTGTAACCAGGAAACTAATGACTATGTACAACACACTGCATCTGAAAGGGTGATAATGACCGAGTATATGTAGAAAAAGGAAGATGGTTAGTAAATATCGAATATTTCATAGATGGGTGAAATTTAAGGATTACAATAATGCATGATACGAAATACAAACTAACTGATTATCGAAACCAATTGCAGTGTTAAGGTGAACAACGTGGATAGCAGAGAAAGGGGAAACAAAAGTCGATTGCATGAAATAGAAAAAAAAAAGTTATCAGGGCATCCTCAGAAGTTACTCCATGACAACAACCAATGGTGCTCCCTGGAGTTTGAGTGAACACAGGTCTCCCTATATTTTCAGCACTCCTCACCACTTTCGATAACTTTTGCAAACGAATTGTTTGCATTATCGAAACTGCCATTTGCCATTGATTTCTGGCATTGTTCATTGGTCCATTAGAATGTGGGTAGCAATAAGCCCTTCCAATGTCCCACTTTCCTTTGCATAACCCTAGTGTTTCTCTCTTTGGACTTTCCATCCTCCTTCATTCTTCTTAACTTTTTGGTATGATATCAATCGATGTCAACATTGCACTTTATCATTATTATTATTACTATTATTACTATTATTATTAATAAGATTTAATTAAAAACTTTACATTTTTATAAAATTAGACATTTTACACTTGATCAAAATTATGAGAAAAAGGTATACATTATTTTTAGTTCAGTTGCAGATTAATAATCACTGCATAAATGTCTTACCATGCCTAAAGCAATCAAACCTTCTGGAGTTGACCGTGCTCGAATTCTAGATTTCCATAAGCATGTTTTCTTACAGCGGGCGATCGCAGCTAAGGAAACTCGCTGTTGTAATTTGCAACTTTCTAAAGAACAGTGAAAATTATAAAAAAGCAAAACTCTACTTGTAGGATTCATAAATTTCTCCTGAATTGAGTAAAAGAATAAGACTGGTTGTAGTGAAAAATAGGGGGCTTTCTTCGAGTCAAATTAAGGCAGTTACAGATGCTGATTGCAGTCGAGTAACTATCAGACGACACTTACAACAAAAAGGCATAGTAAATAAAAAGGGTAAACAAATCTTCCAAATAACATTCTATGATCATTCGTTGACATTTATGCTGACGACACTACCATCTATGGCAACGCATCAAAGACCGTCAATGACAAAGTTCTCTCTGACTCTCTCTCTCTCTCTCTCTCTCTCTCTCCTCTGATCTTCAGCACGTGGTACAATGGGGAAAGAAGTGACTGGTTACTTTTAATGCATCTAAAACCAATCTCCTATTCTTACATCATCACCGCTCTGATCCCCACCTGCCATCAATTGAAATGAATGGTTCTCGTCTTGGGGAAGTTCCATGTTTTGACAAGCTTCTGTTTGGACCGCTTTACGTTTGGTCGTGAATACCAAACACGGGGCGTTGAGAAGTGGAAAAAGTCCTATTTCTGATGAGAAAAGATTCAAGATCGTCCTGATGGCTTCCAACGGTGTTGGCATAACTAAAACATGCTTCCCGGTTTTTCTCTTTACACGTCATAATAGTGGACGATCCCTAATTGTGTCGGGTGCTTTTTCATACAGAGGGACGATAGAGCTCCAACGGATGCAGGGTCGTCAGTCAGCGACTGATTATTTTAGCATGCTACAAAAAGCATCGTTGATAACGGAAGGTCGCCGTTTGTGTGGGGATGGATGGTTATTCCAACAGGATAATGCTGCAATCCACGCTGCACGACGGACCTTGGTATTTCTGCAAGAAAATAGGGTCCATCTCTAGGGACACCCTGCATGGTCACCGGATTTGAATCCAATTGAAATGTTTGCAGGTAGAACTCATTATAAAATTTGACTGTCGAATGTTTTCATAAACTTTTCGTACAATTTCGTAGAAAGTATAACACTGGTCTCATAATTTTGATCAAGTGTAAAATGCGCCATTTTATAAACATGTAAATTTCTACTTAAATCTTTGGAATGTAGCTTTTTTCCATAGCCTTTTTAAGTTGTAGTATGAAGTGGGGCAGTTTAAAATCTATCCTTTAAAAAGGGGTTCCTTTTGAAAAACTTTCAAGTGGTCTTAACTTTTAGATCAGGAGTGTATAATTGCAACTAATATTATTGACAGCAGCAGTAGTAGTAGTAGTAGTAGTAGTAGTTCTACGAGGAAAACGAATTTCGAGAAAAGAAGATAAAAATAAAAGACGACAGGAGCAGCGAAGAACAAGACGAAGTGGGGGAGAGGTTGTATGTGTATGTAGGGAGGTGATATGAGGCGAGGGAAAGTGTCCCCGTCAGTGTATTATGACTGAATTAATCTCTGTGTGTTTGCCTTACCCGCCGGTCGGTCTGTGTACGCCCTGTGTACGGCCACCGAGTCGCCACGGTTACCAGACCGGAGACGCCATTGCAGATGTCAACTCACTCGGTGTGCTTAAACTCCAACCC
Source organism: Euprymna scolopes (assembly GCF_053919585.1). Classification (NCBI taxonomy): domain Eukaryota; kingdom Metazoa; phylum Mollusca; class Cephalopoda; order Sepiida; family Sepiolidae; genus Euprymna; species Euprymna scolopes. Next base: position 43,867,745 of record NC_136488.1, read on the forward strand.
AGCCCACGCAGCTTCTCTACCCGCTTTTCTCTATATCTCTCTCTCTTTGGGGAGAGGGGAACGTGATCGTCGACAATCCAAAAGACCCACGCGCACCAATTTCCAGTCTTCTACCCCACACACATCTTTGTCTCACGTGCAATTTCTTTTTTCTCTTGTATTTTTTTTTTTGTATATCATCAAGGGTTGTGATGGAATTCCGTTTTTTGTTATTGTCTGTGTCTCTTATGCTTCCGTCCTCTTTTTGCAAAGTACTCCCACTTTTCTCCCTCCTCGTCAACTCTCTTTCCTTTAATCTCGACATATTGCAAAAACCTTTCCAGGATCCTTAAACAACTTTTCCTATTATCTTTGTCGGAGATACTTGTAAGGATTAGACGATTCTTTTTAATCTTCTTGTTCTTGTTCTTGTTTTTGTTGTTGTTGCTGTTCTTCTTCTTCTTCTTCTCATTATTATTATTATTATTATTATTATTATTATTATTATTATTATTATTATTATTATTATTATTATTCCTTGCTCTCATGATTTCGTTTTTATTCTATTTCTTGGTTTTTTCTTCTTATACTTCTTACTTGTATTTCTTTTTCAGTTTTATATTTTCCCTTCCTCCTCCTCCATGTTTTCTTCTTGTTTTGCGTCTCCCAAATTCTTACACCCTTCTTTCTCTTTATCTTGCTCTCCCTCCTTTTCCTCCTTTCTCCTCCTATTCCTTAATTTTATTGTCTTTCTTTAGAGTCCTTGTTTCTCTTCTTCTTGAACCCCAGTTATTAAATCATTTACTTTTTGTTTATCTCAAGTGTTTTTCTTCCTTTGTTTCCTTCTGTTTCATTCTATCTTTCGAATTCATTTACGTTCTTTCTTTTTTCTTTTCTTTTTCTTCCTTCTCCACTTTCATTCTTTCCCTTTCTCGTTCTTTTACGTTACTTTTTTCCCCGTTTTAGAAACTAGTGAAGTAACGATTCAAACAGAAGATAAGCATTCACTTTTTTCGTTACATGTCTTGGAATTTAATTTCATAATTCAACCTATTAAATTTTCATTTACAAGTCCTCGATATAAAAGATATCAGAAATCGAAAGATTGTTACTTGTAACAATTGAATTCGTTCCGGAAAGCAAACGTTATCCAAAATCATCAATTAAAACTGTTATGAAACATTCCCACATTGCACAGCGACTACATCCCTGCATGCCATTGTAAATAAACTAATAGACTAGAATAACGTGATTAGTATAAGTTAAGGATATATTAGTTTTAGCATGTGTAAACCAAAAGCAAACACATCGGAACTATTACTTTTAAAATTGTAAAGGTTTTAAAGTAAGTTTTAATAAAGTGATTTGATTCTTTCAATTAGATTAGACGACATCAGGTGAATTATAAACATACGTTATACCGTACTTTGGGGTAATTGCGCCAAGTCCGGGGTAATTGCGCCAACTAGCTAAAAATGTTATTTTGGCAACCATGTATATGAAGAGCACTTTTTTTAGTTGACGTTACCCCCGGATTTGGCGCAATTATCCCAAAGTACGGTACTATTTTGAATTTTTTTCATGTTAACTTAAAACAATTAACTTAAAGATGAAATCTCTCTCTCTCTCTTTCTCTCTCTCTCTCTCTCTCTCTCTATATATATATATATATATATATATATATATAAATATATATATATATATATATATAGTCGGACGAAGAAAGGGAGGAAAATAAACAAAGAGACAGAGCAGTATATATATATATATATATATATATATATATACATATATATATATATATATATATATATATATATATATATATATATAATGTAATATAATATAATATAAAGCTGAACGTCTTTGTGTGTGTCTGGTCACGAATAGGCTCCTATATGATTGACTATTATAGAAAACTGATCACATATAATGATAGAAGATTTATCGAGACACAGGAATGGATATGTTTGATCTGGCATAATGATGATTCATTAAAATTGTGGGGTCTGCGTACGCAGGCGCGAACGAACACCCCATAATTTTATTATACCACATTTCTTCAAACTGAAGCATAATTATCAAATTATACTTATGCAGATATATATGAAAAGTCTTTATTAAAGTGTGTGCCTATTTTCATTCTATGGAGGCCAGGCGCGAAGGCAGACCCCACAATTTTATTATACCATACCTATTTAAGTTAAAACATACTTATCAAAGTATTCTTATGTACATCTATATCAAAAACACTTGTAAACGTTTTTTTTATTTTTTATTTTTTTACTTCCATAATTTGTGGACCAGGCGCGAACGCAGACCCCACAATTTTAATTAACCACCGTTCTGCCAGATCAAACAAACCCATTCCTGTGTCTCGATACATCTTCTGTCATTATATGTTATCAGTTTTTTTAAATAGTCAACCATATGGGAGTTTATTCGTGACCGCACACACACACACACATTCAACTTTATATTATAGAAGAATATATATATATATATATATATATATATATATATAGTCTGGTATATCAGAGGGGTGCTCCAAAAGTAATACTTCCTATTTATGTATTCGTGACCTAAAAGTTTCATTCCTCTGTTTCAGATATTGACAGTATTAAACTCTAAAAACGCAAACCCTGTCATGAACCTGCGTCTGAAGTAGACATGTGTCACTGAATTCCGGGCAAAAGTGCCGGTAGAATTTTGGAGACTATGTGAAACAATATATTCTGTAGCACAAATCGTCGCTCGTAGAAATCGTATCACATTGTGTCGGCGTAGCTTTTTAACATTTGAGTTTAAAAAACAGCGATAGACGGCTTGAATTTTGGAATGGTAAAGCGTATTCCGGGTGCCCATGCACGCCATTGTTCATCGCTGGCAAAAGTGCACTGAAAATGTGCTGCGTATGCAGAAAAAAAGTACTTGAGCACAACCCGTCACTTCTTTTAAGTTTACCACAACTGTCTTCGTAGCGCTTCAACTTTTTGAGTTAAAAAATAGGAAGTGATATACAAATTACCATTAGCGTATGAAGCGATGCTCTTTGTGTAAACCGATTGAGCTTAGGTATTTGGACAATGTCAAAACATTGTTAATTCATGTCAGCTTTACCACATAACCAAGTTACCTGAATTTATTTTTTCAATAAAAGTTTTAAAATAAAACTGTAGTGATTTTTCTTTAGAGCGACAACTTTATCCTTCTACCCACTGTCATTTCGGCGGTCGGGTTCCGATCCTGGCTTGAGGCAGTTGCCTGTCTAGCCGCATTGATGAGCTGTGAAATAGCGGAACAGTACTGTATGCGATGACTGTAATGCTCCCTCTCTTGGATTGAGCAGATTGGGAAGTGATATACAAATTGCCATTAGCATATTAAGCGTCGCTCTTTGTGTAAACAAATCGAGCGGAGGCATTTGGACGATGTCCAAACATTGATAATTCATTACACACTCAGCATCAGCCGTATAGCGCAATGGTGAGAAGCCTTGACTGTCATTTGGGCGGTCTGGTTTCGATTGCCTGTCAAGCCGCATTGATGAGCTGTGAAACAGCGAAACAGTACTGTATGTGGATGACTATATATATATGTATATGGATGACTACATATATATATATATATATATATATATATATATATATGTATATTCCATCTAAGGCTCTTTTGTTTTTATTACAACAATACTACAAAAAGAATTATATTCCTCTTTACAGACGTATATATATATATATATATATATATATATATATATATATATATATATATATATATATACTAAACTTTATGGTTATCATTTTCATTCTAGTTCTACTGAAAACTCATTATATGTGTTTGATGCTAAAAATGGCTCCAACTTAAGGCTTAGGCTTAAACGTTTTAAAGCGATAGCCCAAATTAATGGAATCATGCATAATTTGTGTCTAGCGATATGAATCTAATTGAACATAAATCGTACGATACCTGCATTTTTAAAGATAATGTTATGTCCATATAAAACACTTTTAAAACCCAACATAATACAACAATAGAACTGACATTTTGCCATAATTTATTAATTGTTGTCAAATACTTATGCTTAAATTTTACTAAAATCGGGGGTATCGGGATTTTCATGAACATCATCCGCTTCCTTTTTACTCCTCTTGTGTGTAAAACCAAATTAAACTGAATATCGCCCACATTTAGATTCACGGCAGCTGAATCCCAAAATTTATAATGATCCGTTAATTAATTCAAGAGTCTATCCTGTACATAGAGAAATATAAATATATTAACATCCCTCGCATTATACACACACATACAACACACACAACACACAACACGCATTATACACACACACAACACACACAGAGCACACAACCCGCATTATACATACACATACAACACGCACACAACACACAACACACAACACACAACACACAACAAACAACACACAACACTCACAATATAATAGCTTATCTTCCTTCATTTTATATATCAAGACGTTTGTTAGTTTCTTTAGTACGGTCATGTTTAACTGGTTGAACTAATTCGTTTAGTCGTAAATAAATGAATATAACAGCATACATAAAGTGGGGATTGATTCAAACACGCCTTGTACGTTTAAGTTCAGTATCTGTATGGATGCCAGATACGTCCGGATTGCAACTGTCTATTGCTTACATTCAGTATGCTGCCATCTAAAATTAACAATAAATATATTTTTTAATCCCCGTATTTTTGGCCTTTTGCCCAAGATCAAAGTGTAGCATCTGTTCCGGCGGATGCTGCAAGCTATGACTAGCAAAGACCAGCTATGACTAGCAAAGACCAGATGTGGGGGCAACCCCACATGCCTGACCTTTAACCAGCTCCCATTTCCCACCTCTCGGGAGCTGGTCCCCTTTTTCCATTCCCCATCCCTTCACTCCTCACATTAAAAATCGGCCTTGTGCCTAATTTGCTCGGTGGGGGAGCAAATAAATACCATCTGTTCTTCAGATGCTGCACTTTCATATTTTGTTCTCTGTCAGTAGAGAAACAGCCCTTCACGACAGAGACAGTTTTTAAAAAAAAATTGTTCCTTTTCTCCACATTAAAAAACGACCCTGGTGTCTAACTCTGCCCCGTGGGGAGGCATTGTAAATAGATACATTATAACTCAGATCATAAAGCATTAATAAAAATCTGCATTTTTTAAAATTGTTTTTAAAGAGTGGGATTGATGCAAAAATTTAACTAAATTTTGTTTCAAACTCATTTGGTATAATTATTTTCTTTTTGTTCTATGGTTATCGCTTTAGACAAAGTAGCAAGTCATCATTTAAGAAGCTAACAAAATACTTATTCAAAATTAAAAATAAGTCTTCGATAAGTGTTGATAGATCCCGAGCCAGAAAACAGCAATGCTTTCCCTTTTTACAGAAACATCACTCATGGAATGTGAAGACTAAAGAAGAAAATGAAGGGGAAAAACTTCGGAAAAGTTACGAGGCTGCCGACAGTAAACTCAATGTCAACTTCCTACCTCCTTTCTCTAATGAAAATTCAGTTTTCATTCAAAGTTATCCATAAATCTATCAATCATTTTCGACTTGGTGTTTTATGACAGCCTTTTTTTTACACAAGAATCACCACTTGTCAAGGCCCGGGGCCCACTCGAGGATAAGGGTCAGTGTGATTATAGCGTAATAAACATAAGTAGTGTGAATTTTGTAAATTGGTTTACTTAGGGGGACAGTTCACCAAGAACTTGTTTACGTTGGACATGAAGACAATCAGATTGTCGTCAGCTGAAAAACAGACAATCGGAAGAGAGTTCCACAGGCGTAGAGTTCTAAGAAAGAAGATTTCTTTGTGAAATCTACATTTAAGTCTATGCATAGATAAAGGGCGTGGGAAATTATTGAGAGTGGTTTCGGCCAGACGATTGTTTTTAGTGAAAGTTTGGCGAGGGGGACTCATAGATTGAGGCTCATATGAGCACTTACCATGGAAATAACGATAAAGCAGAGGCAGGCTCGCAATGTCTTTTTTCTGGGAAGGAGCCTGTATCTTTTATAGTCATTTGAGCAAGAGTCATCTAATTTTTCTCTTGCGTATCATAGTAAATGCATAATCTTTATCTATTCATAGTTTTAACGAGTTCTTTTGAACATGATGTATCAAGTATTGTTTGCTATATGCCAACATGAGATAAAGTTTTCCTGCAACAATTGTATAGTATTGACAAGAAATTTGAATAACAATATGTTTTACATCTGATGTGATCAAAGTTGGTTCGATGAAGGGAAATAAGATTGAATAGATTTTGACAATTTAGACGCTGATTTTTCACAATATATCAAAATTTTATTCCAACATTTTCTGCGCTATTAGTGATCTTAATTTGATTTTGACATTGCTTACAAAAATTATGACCTGCAAAAAAGTATCAATTAATCAGTGAGATTTGCACACCGATTATATTGATTTTTCGTGTGTAATGTACGTCACTGCTTTGTAGCACAATGAATTTATGCAAAAGAATAAACTCTCAAATCACATTAATCGTTTTCTTATCACGGCATTATTTAATATTGCCATAACTTGATTCTTATAAACTTACACGAGCGGAAGATCTCATTAGTTTTTTTTTTCTGTCGCGTCGATTCGAGACTTCCTATACACTACGTCATACTTGACACGTAAGATCTAGTTCTATTTTTTATAATATGAAGGTTTCGTTGCTTATCAAGACACAAAGGCTACTCGAAGATAACGGTTAATGAGTGTGGTGTGACCAGTGGAACAACACCGTGATGATCGGTAATGAAAGAATTTGAGTAGTTTAATTATTTTAGAAGACAGATCAACAAGATTTGTTTACATTGGATTTGAAGGCGAGTGCGTTGTAAGCAGTTGAGATGCAGCCCAGCTATATTGTCTTCCACAGATGGTAAATTATACAGAGGAAACCTGACCCATAGAATTTTCGTTTAGCTTTACGCAGAGATAGAGAGTAAGGAAAATGATTTTAAGAGAATATTCACTCTGATAAGTATAAGCGAAGTTGCGCATTGCGCAACCTCTACATCCTTATTATTATTGTAGGTAGGCTTACAAAGTATTATCTGTAAAATGCTTGTAAACGCAAGTAGACTATGACATAAAACTGATGAAAATAAACTGAGTCGTATTCAAATATATGCTCTCAGAAAAGGAATGTTCGCAATTATTTAGCTTTAGGTGAGCGGCCAAGACAAATCGGATGGATAAACGACGCAACTCCCATCCACCCTCTTAGTTTAACATGCATATCACCGTTCGTAAGGAAAGACACAGTGAATGTCAAGGATAGAACCCCTCCCATGCCCTGTACGACGTGATCCGAAACCAGAAAAAGCTAAAAGACTTTTTTGTATTTGTTTTTTAGGGGGAAAAACAAAGCGAATCGTCATTTTTCCTTTGTTAAGCGAAGATATCAGTGGCCGTCAAGAGGATTCGACCTTGGACCAGTGGCATAATCGGAGGTTGATCTGTCGCGTAAATGCTTTAAGGTGTAATTTATTTATTTATTTTTTGTCTAGTGATCGAGAGAAAAGGGGTTAGAGGTCAACGCGTGTGAAAATTGAGACCTTTCACACAGGAATTCTTTCTTTTACCTTGTTCTCATCTTCCGGCTGCATTATTGAATTGTTCAAACGCACGCAAGCACGCACACACGTATATATATATATATATGTATATATATATATATATATATATATATATATATATATATATATGTATGTATGTATGTATAACTTTTTTAAATTACTTGTGTACCTGATGGAATGTATTCTTGCGCATACCTCTGTATTTGTGGCAGATAAGGATGTTGAATTTTTATGTGTGTATGCTTAAATACACATACATATTCATATACACATACACCCAGCCGCATACACACACACACACACACACACACACACACATATATATATATATACATACATTGTGGATAGCTTGAATATCTACGGGAGAGATTGGCTTGTTTTATCTAGCTATACATGCGCAGCTCCTAACAATACGCGTAGTTTCTTAAATGCAAATGATTTTCACAAATCGTTAATTTTACAACCCGCTTCCTTAATCATGACGATCAGCAAGTCCCCCTTCTTTACCTATTCTTGAAAATACTGCCGGATGCTTGTGTGATGGATTTTCATAAGCAAATAATTGTTGATATCAACGTAAACATTTGACCTGAAAGAGAGGGGCCACCACAAAAACAACGAGATAATACCAACGAGCTAAGTGAGACTCCCTACGACGTTTGATCAAAAATTCTTCATGGATTGAATTATTTTCTCTAGTAAAACAATGCGGAAATGAGGAAACAATGGATCAAAGCTGGACTATGAGCATTTATTCTCGCGCGAAAATTCTATAGTAATACAACGCCATCCTTAATGGTTCTGTGCAGCTGGTGTATAGGCCATCGATTGGATTTAAAATTTGTATTGGATCCTACAAACAACTTTTTGTTAGGGGTAGAAACCACAATAGATGGTCTGATCATTACCCTTTTCCATATTCTGGATATCAGATTAAATAACTTTAACACATCTTAGGTATGTGAACATGTTCTCATCTATACTATAGTAATAATAAATGCATTGGCGACCTTCGTCCCGTCCTTTGCAAACTGTATAATAACTCCTTAGTCTAATATTTATCTCTGTTAGCTGGAAATTATGTTCTGTGCTAGCTGTCAATGAACAGAACTTTGCAGAATTAAATGACACGCAAAATCCCCCCACACGTATTCCTGTGCTCTTCTCGAAGTATCGAGTACAATTTAATTAATTAATAAATTAATTGATATTTTACTTGAACATTTCATTCCGTTTAATTGTGTTAAAAACTGCTTTCACTTCACAAAAATGTTTTATTAAATGTATTTTGAATTTATGAAAACCTGTGATACATTTTGACAAATGTTATCCTCAGCTGAAAAGTACCTGTTTTAAAAAATAAATGGGCTCAGCCTTTTTCTTTATTAAAACTTCTTGTCTGAATTTTTTATGGATCAATTTGTAATTTGTTCAATTATTAGTTTCATCAATTTTTCTTTTATTTTAATTTGGCGGTTTACAATATTCAGCTCTCTATAATCCGGGTAATTATAAAGAAATATAACTTGTATCTTTGTTATTTTAATTATATATATACATATATATACATCTCTCTCTCTCTCTATATATATATATATATATATATGTATATATATATATATATATATTCATAATATATTTATTTATATAGACAGATATTACATAGTCTTAATAACTTTTGCTCTTTTTTATTAAACACTCTTTATAACTTCGTTTTAATTCACGAGTGTTCCCTCTTGAATACCTTTAACTTGGTATATATATATATATATATATATATATATATATATATATATATATATATATATATATATACACATACATGGGGGTGTAGTAAGTTATAAAATATATATGGCCATTGAGCTACACAGAATATTCCGCGTTTCATCCACGCTAGGATTCGTTAGGCTTATGCCTTTTTAGAAAAAAAGATTCCTGACTACTAAAGAGATGGGGTAGTTAACAAATGCTCAAATATAAAAAAAAAAATTATTTAAACGAATGGCTTAACATGCGTTTAATTAAAAGTAGGATATACAGATGACCAAAGTAGAAGAAAAAAACACACACACATATATATATATATATATATATATATATATATATATATATATATATATATATATATATATATATCATAAACAGGTAAATAAACAAAAAAATGCAGGTGAATGCACATTTGTAACATAATTAGTGTAATGTTTGATGTATGTTCGAACAAGTTGGTTAGCAGTGTAGGCAATTTAAATACAGTATAACCTGGATATAAGAGACCCGATTATCAGAAAAACCGGATATAAGAGATTTTCTCTGGTTCCAAATTAGGACCTGTGTTAATGTACAGTGTAAACCGGATAAAGAACCTCCAATATAAGTGTAACCCGGATATAAGAGAGCTGTATGATCCGGAGAAGCGTCTCTTATATCCGGGTTACACTGTACCATTAAGACTGGACAGAAGTTTTGACAGGAAAGAGGAATGTTTCACGTTATGAAAAATAAAGTCTATTGTAACGTCGGTATTTTTTTCCATAATAAACAGATAAACAAATACAATTAAAATGAAACATTTTTCTTCGGCTGAATAAGGCCTCGTGTTAACCCTAGTTAATCTAGTTATGTATTTTTAAAGTCATTCAAATCGCACCAATACAAAGAACGTGAAAGAGTACTAAACCTTAGTGTTGTACATTAATCTGGAAGTGATAAAATTTTTTAGGTATTCATAATTTCTTTATCTATAGCTAAACTAATATTTTTTCTCTATTTTTCGCTTTATGATAGTGATGAAACAGAGCGCGGACGTGCGTACAGCAGCTGTATGCAAATGACCGAGTCGTGTTCAAGATGACGTCACGAAAAGGAAAAAGGAAAACAAATTACAAAATACACGATGAGGACGTTTGAAAGGACAGGAGTCAGAGATAGCAATTACATTAGAGACACGTTGGCGACGTCGCAGTCGAAGGAGGAATAAAGGTATTTTCCTCATTTAAACAGCGAGTTTCATTTTCTTCTTCGTTTCGTATGGTCCTTGCGATGGAATCTACAACGTGTGTGTCCAGAGTGTAGATGTGACGATTACGTTATAGTAACGACATGTGGTATTTATTAACATTTATCTGCGCTTTTTTTTAGTGTTGCACTGCTATTGTATTCGTGCTGTTATACAAAGGTTCCCATATTATTTGACTACACTTTAGAATAGAGATATACACAATTAGTTTTAATGTCAAGGGTACCAGTCCATTTTTTTTAAATACCACCGTGGATTGCGAAAAACCTATAAAAAATTACCTCAGTCCATAATGATGTTTCCTCCTCTTGCCCAGGACAAAACAGTTCTTGCATTTTCAATTATATATTTGTATTTTATATATTTGTCGAAGTATTCTCTTGTAAGGTGATGATACCAGAGGAAAACATTTAGCTGGTACACGACCCAGTTGAATACCTGATTCCTTCTGTATTAGCCCGAGTGAACCGTCTTCTATGAAATTAAATTCAAAAACGGTCCACAATTTAATGTATATCTTGTTCAGGGAATATAACCACGTTGTTTTTTTTTTCCAGAGCCGCGTGGTATTCTTCCCATGTATCGTATTTGTTATTCCGAAATGGTCATCGATCTCGCACTGACAAAGTTCAACGTTGCTTAACTTCAGTGATCTAACGAGCATCGATGAGTTCAGTTTTATTGGAAGTAAATTAAAGAATGTTTTATTTTTGGAGGAATCTTATTTTAATGCAATGTTTTGCTGTTAGTTTACCGTTGAAGACCCTTTGTTTAAAATTAAGAGAAACCGAGAGTAGATCCATAAAATGATGCCAAGGTCCATTACCGATGAGGAATTACTTTTAAAGCAAGTAATCGAGATATTTCTGATAATAAACAAAGGTAAAATAAAAAAGAAGTAAACGATACAAACTAACAGAATATGATTAACTTCAACGAATTCTCGGCACTCTTGCACTTTAGGCAACTGGAAATTAGGAAGATAGAAAAGGAACAGCAGTCGTCTGACACCGGTTGAAAGAATGCAATTTGATTGGATAGAGAAATTATGACGTCATTACTATGAAATATTGATAAAAATTGAAATTGTTGAAAAAGAATTGGAAAAGAATTTAATAACTAAGTATTTAATAATTAATAGTATTTTTAGAATTAAATTTTTTTTTAAGTTAAGATAGAATTTAAGAATTGAAATTATTGTAAATGAATTTGATAAGCATTTAATAATAGTATAAAAATAATTAATGTAGAAGCAGTTTTAAAAGTTGGCCATTTAAGTAACAATTCGATCGCTGATTTATAGTGAACTATTTTACTTTTATTTTAAATTTAAAAAACGTTAATTAGCTCTCCAGTTAAAAGAATTTTTTAAAGTTCAGATAGAATTTAAGAATTGAAAGTATTGCAAATAAGTATTTAATAATAAAAATAATTAATGTAAAAGCAATTCGATCTCTGACTTATAGTGAACTATTTTACTTTTATTTTAAACTATATTTTATATTAAATTAAATATTTCCACGTATATGTATCAGAGAACAATATAAGTTATAATTATCTTTGGTTGGTTAAAAAAAAACTGTTTTATACTAAATAAAAAAGTACTTTTTTATCCTGCATGTATTTATTTATGTGTAAAAGTATCATTTATTTAAAAAAAAAATGTTTTCTAATACTGTCAATTTCAATATAGTATCTTTTTATCGTTTCTAATTAATTAAAATTACGCGTAAACAATTGTTTAAGAAATTGTTTATTTATAAAATGACGTCATAATTTCTCTATCCAATCAATGGCATTCTTTCAACCGGTGTCAGACGACTGCTGTCCCTTTTCTATCTTCCTAATTTCCAGTTGCCTAAAGTGCAAGAGGACCGAATTCTCTACCAAAGCATATTAAAATGACCATGAATTCAATCGGCTATGTTTTATAACGACACAAACTGAATACAACAAACGTCTACCACCTATTTTGTATAAGTTTCTGAGCCTTATTTTTTTATTGCGGAATATTATCCTCATCATTTTTTAGTTATTGTTTCACGACGTTTCGGCCAGCTATTCCTCTGGCCTTCGTCAGGTGGTAACCACAACAGGATAGGAACCTTAAACCTTTTCACTACATTCTCAGCAATTACTGCCTTCCATAGTTGTTATCGTCTCACCACGTTTTGGGCAAGTAAGCGTCTGACCTGCTTGGGGTAGGACTGAAATCGCTATCTTCAGACAATGCTCACCTGGAACCGTAGAGATTCAACGTCTGTATCCACTGCGCCACGGGCCAGGAAGGAAATCAAGGTCGGATTTTTCAGTTTTATAAATCCACGTTTATTTATTATCTGATCTTCCATGGTCGGGTCTGTAGCGAATGGTATATATTATTTTAATTGTAACTAATTATTGAGATGAGTATTATTTATTATTAAATGTTTTTAGTCGCATGCAAGCGACTCTATAAGTCACTCCGTCGGTCGGTCGGTCTGCCCGTAAAATTTTGTGTTTGGCCTTTTTGGTTAAGATCAAAGGTCTGTTGTTAATATATGCTGCTCTTAGCTTTTTTTGGCCTTTTGGCCAAGAGGTATTGTGGTAATGTTGCCAGTCAAGAGCAAAGTCGCCAAAGACTCCATTTTCACTTTAGTAACAAAGATCCTGCAACACTCCCCATCCCACTTCTTGTACGGCCTTGTGCCTAAGTTTGTTTACACATGTTAATTTTTGCTTTTCTTTTTTGAATTTCTCATTATTTAATTGTAATTTTTTTTCATTGTGGAAATAAACTATATAAACAAGATCAAAGTGTAGTATCTGTTCCGGCAGATACTGCAAGCAAAGACCATACGTGGGGGCAACCCCACATATAAGACCTTGGTCAATGTAGGGGCAACGCTTCATACCAATTGTCACTATCCAGCTCCCCTACTCCCCGTGGAGTTGATCCCCATTTCTCCTTCACTCCTCACATTAAAAATCGGCCTTGTGCCTGATTTGCTCGGTGGGGGAGCAAATAAATACAGCTTTTCTTGGTCATTGGCCAAGATCAAAGTGTAGTATCTGTTCGGGCAGACACTGCAAATAAAGACCATATGTGGGGGCAGCCCCACATATAAGACCTTGGTCAATCTAGGGGCAACCCTTCAGCAAATAAGCATCCTCGCCTAATTACCGTATCCAATGTCGTGGCAATGTGAGGCCACCGTGGGACCGGGAAAGACAAATGGTCTAAGTTAAAATCCTGGCCGTGGCGAAAATGGTGATTTGGACGTCGCGTCTGCAAGGTTGCCGGGGGCTGTTGTCTTTTTCTGATCAGGATCTGATCGCTTTCTTTAAACACCAACTACCCAACTACGGGTGAAGATCAGATGTGATAGAAGAAGGCTGCATCGCGCGGCATTTGAAGGAAGATAGATACAGGTAACAAGTCTGTGTGTAGGAAGAGGAGCCAAATTTGAATACGTGTTTCTCGCCTACGTGTGGAACGCGCAGTTCCGTAAAGGAAAATTTAACAAATAGCCTCTCAGCTAGCTGAGTGTGTGTTCCATCCCTCCCTGATTAGGAAGCCTCCAAGATCCCCACCCCCCTCTTTCTTGCAATTTATGTTTTCCCCCCTCCTCTAAATTTCACTCATCTTGGAGAGAAAGAAGTACAAACTAACCCCCATTCCTTACCCACAAAACTTTCTTTTCTCCATTCACCCCCATCTAGAGGGCATCCCCACTTAGAGACTGACCCGCAGATCCCAGGTTCCTTATACAAACTTAGTGGAACGGGCAGTCTATCAACTAGATGGGGTTGGGAGGGTCCTACTAATCCCTCCTTCCTCTCCCCCCCCCGCCCTCGACACAAATGAATTAGTGTACCATTTTTATTGTTATCGTTTTTTGTTTTTACACGTCAATAAAAAATGTTTTAAAAATTAAGTAGGATGTCCCCTAATATGAAAGGGTGAATGTGGTATTATGGTGAAAGATACTAGCTGGGAGAAACTTTTGATTTTGTTTAGTTCTGGAGTGACAAGGATGACCAACGACACCCACAATCCTCCCCTCTTTTGAGTTGGCCATATGCCTAAGTTTTTTGTTCATTGTTGATTTTCTATGTATTTTTAACACGAATAAAGGATTTAATATCTCAAAATGCTGTATCTGTTTCGACAGACACTGCAAGCAAAGACTATATGTGATGACAGCCCCACATATAAGACCTTAGTCAATCTAGGAGCAACCCTTCATACCAATTGTCACTATCCAGCTCCCCAACTCCCCGGGGAGTTGGCCCCCATTTCCCCTTACCTCCTCACATTAAAATTTGCTCGGTGGGGAAGCAAATAAATACCAACCTTTCATACCCATTGTCACTATCCAGTTCCCTTACTCTCCGGGGAGTTGGTCCCCATTTCCCCGTCACTCCTCACATTAAAAATCGGCCTTGTGCCTAATTTGCTCGGTGGGGGAGCAAATAAATACCCTTTTCTTAGCCTTTTGGCCAAGATCAAAGTGTAGTATCTGTTCTTACTACATGCTGTAGTTATTGTGATATAAAGTGGGAGATCACTTTTCTCTATTAATTTAATGTAAATTGATCACCCACTTTAAAAACAGTCAGTCTCAAAGCCATTCAAGTCATTCTCCAGATCATTCAAGTTGTTTTTGAAGGATTCCAGTTATTTTGTAAGCATCGAAGTCATTCTTAAGGTCATTCAATTCATCCTTAAGTTCATTAAAGTTATTCTAAGTCATTTACTTTATATTTATTTAAGTCATTTTAGCCTATTTTGTCGGTCATTTTAGTTTATCTTTAAGAATTTCATGTCAATCCTACATTCACGCATTCACTCATTACATGAGAGCACGCGACTAATGGCTATCGGCTTTGGTGTTAATTAAGAGGAATAGTTGGCCGAAACGTCGTGAAACAACAACAACAACAACAACAAAAAGATGAGAATAATAGACCGCAATAAATAAAAGTTAATAAATAATACTCATATCAAAAATGCCCTTCCCAGGTACATGCTATTATAAAAAACCTAGACACCTCAAAAGCATGTGGACCAGATCTCATCCCGGTTGTGCTATTAAAAAAATGCTCTGCCGAGGTTGCTCCAGTTCTCTCCAAACTTTACAATAAATGCCTTAACGAATCTTGCTTTCCCGACTGCTGGAAAACCGCCTCTGTGGTACCAGTCTTCAAGAATTCTGGTGAAAGAACTGACCCACTAAATTATCGCCCCATTAGCCTCCTCCCGCTTTTCGCCAAAATATTTGAGTCCTTAGTTAATCAAGCCCAAGTCCAGCACCTAACAGCTGCTAAACTCCTGACTGACAAACAATATGGATTCAGGCAAACCCGTTCAACAGCAGATATCTTAACTGTAGTTTTTGAACGTATATACCGTTCATTGAACAAAACAGGGGAGGGTAGAGCGGTGGCCCTTGATATATCTAAGGCTTTTGACAGGGTATGGCACGATGGTCTTCTAAGGAAAATTAGATCATATGGAATCACTGGAAGAATTCATAATGCAATTAAATCCTTCTTAAGTAATAGAAAAATCAAAGTTGTCCTCGACGGTCGTACATCTAAACAATATGGCATAAATGCGGGAGTACCTCAGGTGTCTATCCTTGGACCTCTATTATTCCTGATATTCATAAATGACCTCCCTGATAAAATTGTTTCGGAGATGGGTATATTTGCCGATGACCCCACTCTCTATAACAGATATGAGGGGAAAACAACGAAATAGCAGAAACGCTAGAGGATGACCTCCAATCTGTAGTGGAATGGGGACAAAAATGGTTGGTCACATTCAATGCTGCTAAGACTAAGCTTGTTTCCTTCAATAACTACAAGATACCTTCTCTACCACCAATGGCAATGGCCAATAACACATTGCCTGAAAGTACTTCTTTTAAACTCCTCGACCTAACGTTTACAGGGAATATGAACTGGAATAGATACATTGAGAGCATTGCCAAGGCTGCTGCAAGGAAGGTTGGCTCTCTCTCTACCGTGCTAGAAAACTACTTACGCCTGACAGTATCCTATACCTCTATAAGGCCACCATTCGCCCATGTATGGAGTACTGTTGTCACATCTGGGCTGGTGCATCTGCTGCTTGTCTCTCACTCCTGGACAGTGTTCAAAAGAGAGTCGCCAACCTGATATGTCCTGAACTGTCATCTAGGCTTCAGCCTCTGTCCCATCGACGAGATGTTGCATCCCTCTGCCTGTTCTACAAATACTTTAATGGTGAATGCTCTGATGAACTGCAAGCACCTGTACCTCCCCCACAAACCCGACAAGCTACTAAGTCTCATCCCTTTACAGTAGAGATCCCTAGGTGCAAGAAAGCCTTTTACTCCACTAGTTTCTTCCCCAGAACTACAGGTCTTTGGAACTCCCTTCCGGGATTCTGCTTTCCCAACTGCAATGATATGCAGAAGTTCAAGTGTAATGTTAACAAACATCTTTCTACTCATCTCCCTTCATAATGACCCCGCTAATTAAGTCCCTAATAGAAGCCCCCTGCTTCAAAGTGGCACTGTGCCTTGTTTGGGGTGAAAATTGAATTTAAAAAAAATAATAATATATTTCTGAGCCTTGTTAATTGCTCAACACTTCGATATTGTAAACTGGTCTTTTATTCGAAAATAGGTCCGTCGAGAATGAAAGTTCCGTTTAAAGAAAATATCGCTTCAATAAAGGTCCTCAGACCTAATCCGAGAACTTAAGTGTGCATTGTAATATGAAAAGAGAAATAATGGATTAAACTGCCAGTCGAAATGTATTACTGTTTGTTTAGGCTTGCCACGTTGAAATCGTAATATGTGCTTCTCAGACACATTGTTTTCACTTCATGAACTTTATTTACATCTTGATATGAAAGTAACAATTACCAAGAAAGACATATTTGTTTGCAAATACTAGATGCGGCATGATATTAAAAGAACATGGGTTGTTCTCGATTACAGCATATTTTCTAAAGTGTGACTTTATTTCTAAAAGTATCAAGAAAGCATACAATTATAGTGAGTAATTCGGGTGTAATAATTTTAGGTTTTAGATTAAAAAAAAAAGGTTTTAAATTAAAAAAAATATCGTTGAGATAGAATAAATACTTTATATATATATATATATATATATATATATATATATATATATATATATATATATATATATATATATATATACCCCAAACCTCTGCCCATGATGGAGAGGAGACTAAAACTTGCTGCTATGATTTCAAATATCTGAAATAACATCAAGGGGAGGTTTGATTCCAATTATCTCTCATATTTTATATCTTCCCTTTTTTTTTGGAAATAGGGTACGATTGTGAATATCTCCAGTATTAAATAATCCTTATACACTGTGAAATTTACTTTATGTATAAAAACCAAAGATGGAAAAATGTAACATATGAGAAATATTTGGAATCAAGTCTCCTCTTACTTTAATTAATAATTAATTGTCTAATATCCCAACTGCATTTTAATATAACGTATGTTGTTAAAAGTAATGGTTATCATGGTTACAATCACTTTACCACACTCGAAACTTCGATCTTTTTCGTATATTTTCAAATTTCAGCATTTTTAATGCCCGGTAGCCATATTGGATTTGGGTCTATTGAAGTACAACTTCCACTAGAGATTATTTATACTCCTCGTGCTTCATTTTTACGTGTTTTACTTCTTTAAACTTTCCACGGATCCTTTGTTTGGAATAAAAGCGAAATTTAATGCCAACCCGCAATAAACCTGTGAGTGCAAAATCCTTTACATTTGGATAAGAAAAGAAAACTCTTATTATCAAAGTCACAATACAAGATTAGTTTATCGTCGTAGACGATTTTATAGTACTTGTAAAAATCAAGAGAAAGGAAGAGGAAGGAAAAGAGAGCGATAGAGAGTGTGTAAAAGAGAAAGGGGAGAAAGATAGAGTGAGATTGAGAGGCTTTTGTAGGTTTGTTTTATTTGTAGTAAGATAAGTCTTGAATACTATGTTGTGAAGTGTTCGTGTCAGTAGAATACGAGTTCGATGCTGATAAGACGGGGATAACCAAGTTAACGAGAGTAGCAAACATTATTATCACAACATGACAATGATAGCAACAAAAACAATGACAACAACAACAATGACAACAACAATGATGACAACAAACACACTGACAACCCTGTTGCTGTTGTTGAGTCTTATTCATTCATTGATTTCGAATGAATCAGAAGTTTATTGCTGGCATTTGTTTCTCCAATAACTTTCTACTTAGAATTTCTAGGACAAAATATCAGGTACAGCATGAAACTTGTCAATATTCTTAAATGAAAGTGTTTTATTAGAACGAACTAGATCCGAAATTGGCACACGCTGTTGTGGGGCATTCTTTATTCAGATCGAATGCATCATATGATTCTTGTTGGCATTCGTTTCGCCTAAATCTTTCTTGTTAGAATTCTTTTTAGATAGGTATACGGAAGTTACATGAGAGACCACAGGATTGCTGTTTACATCACTAATTAAAAATGTTTATGTGGAACGGAATGAATGAGCACTTGGCACATTTGCTGTTGTTGTTGTTGTTTTTTTTGTTGTTCAACAACATTCATTCATTTTTGATGAAACAGCTAATTATTGTTGACATTGGTTTCCCCGAAATCTTTCTAGTCAGAACTCTTTTTAGAGAGGCATCGGATACTAAAGGGGTTGAAAACATGAAGATTGTCAACATCACTTACTGAGAACAAACTGGATTCAACATGGCACACATAAACTGCCAGTCCCTATCGTTAATTAGTGAACTACGATCACCTTCACAACATTGTTGTTAGAAACGGCGAAAGAATCAACAGCAAAAACAATCGAACCACGTGGAAACCTAGACAAGAATGAAGAATCATTTAATTGAAACTTTCAAAAGAATTAATAGTATTTGTATGGTTGATATTTCTTTCATATTTTATCTGAAAGCTTATTGTCTCAACAGATTAATAAAATGACATGTATTAAAGAGTTGTGTTTTGCTAATAGGGAATATCATTTTGGTAAAAGTTGTCAGATTAGATTAACAAGAGCAACGACATGCAGTGTTTTAATATGGAATTTTAAAAAATTAAAGAAATAAGAAGTAAAAGGAATTAAAAGAACGTTTAAAACGCGTGTTAATTGGTTATTAAAAGTGTAAATGATTTGTGAATTTTTTTACATATTGAACAGTAAAGATAGTTTAAAACAATAATACTACAAAAAGAGGAATAATAATAATAATAATAATAATAATAATAATAATAATAATAATAATAATAATAATAATAATTATGGTAATTAAGTAATTTCAGAAAAAATAGAATTACCTAAGGAAAGAAGTAATGACTGAAATCAGTTTAAGATTTAAGGGGATATTGAGTTTGCAAGAGTTATTACCCTTTGACTGCTAATAAACATAAAATAGAAAGAATAAATAACTTTACTTCTAATAATTAAAATTAAAAAAAAATATCACACAAGTTGTAAACACACAAATTTTAATTTAAATACATATACATATAACAAATCATATAACGTTTTTCTGCGTTTTTGAAGATAAACATCTGATAAGTACGTGATTAAAAATGCAGCAAAGGCATAATTTTGAAGTGGTGTTAGTCACATTACGAAACAATATTGTAATGGCTACCTTTTGAAAAGTAGTAAATGACACACTGAGAAAACTTAAGATTTAGAACTTGAAGAATTATATATATATATATATATATATATATATATATATATATATATATATATATATATATATACTTTCAATTTGCCTCTACATAAACAGTAATGTGTTGCTACACAGTAATGATCATGTTTCGGTCTTCTAGTATTTAATTACTAGAGACCTCTTCAGCCAGCAACGCTTATATTCAAAAGCCTGAAAAGTCTCTAGTAACTAAATACTAGAGGACTGAAACATGCTCATAACTGCTTATGTAAAGACGAATTGAAAGTATAACTTGCTCTACCCGGTATTGAGCACTCTTGTATTAACCTCGTTATATTTCACTGGTTACTTTACCTTTCAAAAATAGCAACCTCAAATTATATATATATATATATATATATATATATATAATCTGTTTATTATACAAACATTATTGGTTACATATGTGCACACATTCTTCAGTGGAATCCTAATTCAAAGAGACCACCTCATCAGACAAAAAAGAAAAAAAAAACGGAGCGATATTGAAAAGAAAGTCAAAATTACATTCATATTAGTTTTTTTATATATATAAAATATTAGTTTTTTATATATAAAATATTCGGGTGTGGCTTCAACAGACTCTATATTGACTTCCGCTTGGCACTCTTTAATAATCACCCAGGTTTCATTGGATTTACCTCTAGGACACCAATTAATACAACTCTTATATATATATATATATATATATATATATACACACACATATATATATATATATATATATATATATATATATATATATAGTGTACAGAAAGTTGTTAGATGAGGCATACATCCATATGGATATCTAAAACAGTCCTAATTATCGGGCTTGAAACCGACGGTAACAATGACTTGTCTCATCTAACAACTTTCTGTACCCAAAATATAAATACGCTTTTATTTTTCGGATTTTCCTTTTAATTGAGCACTCTGCTTGATTTCTTTAAAAAAAAAACTAATGATATATATATATATATATATATATATATATATATACGTATATATATATTGATGGGGAATTTATAATAAATATGTAACTTTCATGAATTAAAATATCATATTTCAGCGTATGTTAGGACTGGGCACCACCGGGTGGCCTACTAGTTTAATTTGAAAGTCACCAATACAAATTGTAGAGATATTCCTCGTCTGCTCCAACTGGGGAATTAAACAAAAGTATTTACTTTCGTCTTATTTTCTGTGGGGAAAATCCATCTCTCTAAAAGAGAACACACGGGATTGGAACAATAGTAAAAATTGCTTCAGTCTAGAAGGATTTCTCTTTCACTGACAGAAACAGTACATGTGAAAAGTAGTATGAGAACAAATACTATGTTTAGATCCAAGCAAAAATGTCACAGTCAGCGTATAGATAAATGTTTGTAAAACTATTCCTCTATGACAGGTGCGTCTTGTAGAGATTTTTCAACCTACTTGTATTTCCAGCTATGATTGCCCAATTCAAAACTTTTCATAATACTTAGTAATTCATGCTATTATACATATTTACTGTATTTAGTAACTACAATCCGAGGTATTAGACATATAAAATCGTTGGAAACTAAATAAAGTTTCATGTGTTCGTCAACTTTTTTTTTTTTTTGACTAATGACTTTTTTTTATCCTTCCTCAACTTTCATTTCTATGCATTTATTTTTCCAGCCTCATTCCTTTATAAGCTGGACGTGATTTTTACTTTTTAATGCCTTAAATCGTTCAATATTTTTAAATGTTGTTCTGATTCATGCCTTGTAAGTTTCGGATTAAAAGTATATAACATTAAAACCAAGTTAATATTTCGCCACTTATTTAATTAATATACAAAGTACTAATTTATGGACCATAAAATGTGTGTTAAGCTATTTAATTGGAAACAAACTTGAAGGAAATCGTTTGAGAACACTTAAAACCACTAATATTTAGGTGTTTTCGTCAAGCTTTATATGACAGCAGCTTAATCAAGAAATGTGAATTTTTCTGTGAGCAAATTGGGTCAACATGTTGTTGTGATACGATTTTCTAATGTATATAAAGCAATAACATAAAAACCACCGAAACCATCGCAATTATCTCTTTACAGTAATGTTTTACACATGCTCATAAAATTCTATGTTCAGGCAGCTAAATTAGTTAAATCAATATAAAGTCAGCACGGAAATTCTATAACTAAAGTTTTTTTCAATTGATTATGATATACCGTTTTTCAAGTCCAATCTAAACAAGTTTTCATTGGGCCGTATATTTAAATGAACAAACGTGTCCCAAATCCTACCATTGCTGATAACCACAGCGTTTTCTCAACGATCACCTGACGCATGTTAATATTTTATCCTCGAATAACCTTTGAGTCTTATAAAACGATGACTTCCCTACAAAAATTAATGTTTGTCTATAATATCGCTGTTGTGCAGTAATTCTCTAAAGAAATTATCCTAAAAGTGATTTAACGGAAAAGGTGAAGAAATGGCAATATAAGAAATAAAATTTATATTCAAAATTCTATGAAAAGATGGTATTAAAAAAAAAGAGAGATTCGCGTGATTTCGACATGGTTCTCATCTCTAGACTCCAATTATGTAAAGAGAATATATAGAAGAGATGTAATTGAGGAAATGTGAAAAGATGGATTGCCGAGATGAGATTAGGCGTCTATGATAATCAATGGGATCTTAAAAATAAGCTCAAGACTGATAAATTATTGAATTTTGTTCTCGTGAACATAAAGTTCTCTTGACTAAATAAATAAGCCAGTCAAGTCAATGATAAATGAAAGCTCGGTCAAATAATTTAAAACAGATTAAATGTGCTTGTCTGGAACTCTCACCATGAAAATAAAATTAAAAAAAAATCTGTATGATGTACATACTTGCGACAAGAAATAAATACCATATACCAAGTATCACGTAAATTGATCGAATAGTTTTATCTTTAAATAAAAAAAAATGAAATTCATAGTTAAACGAAAAGCGGATATCTCGCGGTGCCATCTTGAAAACAGTCTGAATGAAAAAGGAGATAATTTAAAATTAAATTTTTTGAAAACCATTCTTAACACCGAAAACTTCAAAATAATTTCCTTTATAAAAAATAAACTACTCGATCAATTTTCGTGATTTTTGGAGAAGGATAGATTCTTTTCTGTCATGTGTACCTACATCGTACAGATTGTTTTGTATTTTTGTTTTATTATTTAATTGATAAGAAGGCTGCAATAGCACTGAATTAATTGTATATTCTGTAAAATAAGGCGCATATATTACGATAAATGCTATTCGCACAATCAACCAAATTCAAACCGCTGTCTCATCGCCGAAATGTTGCATCACAGCTTGTTTTATAAGTATTTAAATGGAACGTGCTCCGACGAACCCCAAGAACGTGTACCCCTTTCACTAAATATCCTCCACTAACCTGACACGCACTAAAATCACAACCCTACAGTTTATTCCTTCTCTCGAACTGCTAGACTTTGGAATTATTTCCCGGTTCCTTGCTCCCTTGTTTTATTGATGTGCAGAAGTTCAATGTAATGTGATGTTCAAAGTGGCACTGATTCTTGTTTGAGGTGAAATAACAGTGAAAAACCTTTTTGTTTTTATCCAATTTTTATAAAGATCGGATGAAATGAGTTTTATACTATGAACACTTAGAATGAATTTTGCAAAACATCAAAATCATATCAAAGGAGATGGTTTTAGATAAATGCTACTTCTTAACACGTTTTCACGGGCAAAAAAAAGTAACCGCGATCTTCCTCTATGAGGCTACGTCAATCTATCAGTCGACCTGTCTGCATACCAGGTTTAATGTTAAAAAGGTAATTTTAAATGTATCCTCTAATCTTTTAAAATAGTCTATTCATCGGTTATTGGTCTATTTGTCTGGTTTAGGTTTATAGACAAATGGCCAGATACTCTTCGACCGATACATGAACGCAGTATCTCAACATTGGTAACATATACGTAGACAAGTTGAAGATCTTTCATTTCATTTCTTTAAGGTAATCTCATTTGGGAGCATTTCAAACTTTCCTATCAATCATTCAGTTTCTAAAAGCTACTGAAATGCCAGTATATTCTGATATATATCCGTTTCACTAATTTCCGATTTTTTTTTGTTTGCGATTTACCCTGCCCAACGTTTTTTTAGTGTGCGCTCTTTTGTCCTGGAGTAGGAAAATTCGTTCAAGTCATGTGCGAAAGTTATAACAGGATCTTCCTTTCTAGCTGATCCTTAAATGCCGTCGGACTTGATTCGATTGACTTGAATATTTACGTGGTCTTTATGGCGCTGACGTTGGTCACGGGTAGTCTCTATTCTGATAGTAATCGTATACACTCCCAGAACAATCAACTTAAATAAGCAATAACTAATTATATATTTGTTCATGTGTACCATTCTTTATCTCCGACTTGGCAACATGTGCCTTTTTTAAGTTGAAATAGTAATATATTCCCGTTTTACTAAGGATAATTGTACTGCTTTGTATATCATATTGAATGCCACCTTCCATAATTCCTATCTCTCTTTTATGCTGTCTACAAAAATGTTAGTAGACGATAAAATGTGTATGTATGTAAATCCAAACATTTCTTCATTAATAATAATATATTGCTATAATATGTTATTTCTTATTATATTTGTTATATGTTGCTATTTCTTCCGAAATCCGTGATTATTATAGAGAATATCGATGTTACCAAATCAGGTTGTCTGAAGATATTGATTTCCTGACCTAAAATGCATCAACTATTGCTTTTCCCCCTGCCCTTTGCAAGAATCAAACGTGTTTTGCCATTCTAAAAACAAAAATTATCTTCTACAAACCAACCAAACCAAACACCATGAATAAATATTTGAAGATATAAAAAACTTGGAGCATAAAAAACTTTAAACAAAATCATCGTATTGAATATTAAGTAATTAGAAAAGTGTTGATTTGTTGTCAACCAAAATAACAAAAGCAAACACTAGCAATAAATATTTGAAGTTAATTTGTACTCGAATTATAAAAACATCGACCAAAATTATTGGATTCGGCATTAAATCAACCGGAAAAGTTGGCATGACGTAAAACAGAACAAGGAAAATGATTTTTAATTTTTTTTTTCAAAGAAGATGACGCAGTATACAAAATGGCGACTGCGTGTTTAAGAAAGATGGTTTAGGAAAAGAGAATTTTGTTTTCCCTCCCAATTTATAACCATTAAAGAACAAATAGCAAAAACCTCTTTAAAACAAAACGACGCAAAGGTTTATTTGATTTTAAAAGTTAATCTGCCAGTTAGAAGTAAGCCGTTTTTTCGGCGATGGCTGAGATGCCAAAGAGCCCAATGAGTCGTTAGCTTCCACGGTGAGAGTGGAAAAGCTGTTGTGTATGGTAGATGGTGACAGCAAAGAGAGAGAGAGAGAGAGAGAGAGAGAGAGAGAGAGAGAGAGAGAAAGAGATACAGACAGACAGACAGACAGACAGAGAGGCTGTCTTGCTTGCCAGTTGAGTTATCTCTTCTTGTTGACTATAGTTAAAGAGAGAGAGAGAGAGAGAGAGAGAGAGAGAGAGACAACAACTGAAGAAATTCCTTATGGGACAAATGAATCAGTGCGCTTCACCAGCTGATTAGTCAGTGTGTGTGGCCGAATCATTCAGTCAGGGAGAGTGTTCACACACAAGAGAAATTAGATCATTTGTGACTTCTACATCATACTCAAATAGATTGTCGCTAAAAATATAAAAAGTCAAATACATAAATAAATTAGTTTTATACTATCTTCCAAAATGTCTTTTTAATCAATTATTTATACTTTTCATAGATGTTGTTTCACACATATCGTTCCAACAAAATATATTCTTTTCTTTGACTTCCCTAAATTGCTCGCGGGTACAGTTATAAAGAAACCAGTGCATTTGTGAGGGTTGCTTCTACAGAAACGAATGAATGCCATGAAAAATGAACGATTAAATCCCTTTTTTCTGTCATGTTAAAATTTAGTTGATCATAAAATCTGATGATGTAAGAAAAACGTTTGAATATCAAAATCTCGTCACAATGACGGAAAGTCGTTTTTAGATAAAGACTAGTAATAGCGTCTTTGAAAAATAACATTAATAGTTTTATAAATCTTTGAAGGCGTAAAAAGAAATCATTGATGGGATAAAAATGGCAATAAAATGAAATTAGTTGCAATTCAAAGAAAGAACCAGAACGAAGGAGCAGTCGAAATCAGTTTGGTGGATTAAGCATAAACAAAGCAAGTTCAATCGGAAAATGCGACCATTTAATTTGCACGTTTAATGAGGAAAATGATAAATTACACTTAAGTGTGACGGACAATTTAGATACGTGGACGCATATTAAAATGTTATTTCAAACTTAAGCATGATAAATGGAAGGAATAACTGAGATAAATGAACAAGTTTTATAATAAACTACAAAAATAGTCGAAAAGCACAGTTTAGCACCAGTTTTATGTCCGTTTATCTATAAATATGAAAGCGAAAATGTATGTATGTGTGTTCGCTTTTTCTGCATGTCTACAAAAGGCTTTTTTCAGAGAAGCGGTCGGTCGGTTCACAACTTTTAAAACTTTTTATATAAATCGTAATATCTCACAGTTAACAACGAAGCTCGCCTGTCTATTTAATTTGTTCGATTTCGGGAAGATAAATATTCAACATTTTTCGCTCGCCGCATGTGGGTTAGTCTTTTTCCTATAACATCTTGGGAAAAATAAAAATCCCGCAGTCAAACTTGACCTCATTAACTCATTAAAATGGCACCTGCCAAATCCAAGTATTTAAATAAATTCAAACGTGTTTCCGTTAGCATCTCGCGGTGGGGCAATGGTTAACGTCGCACTTTTTTTTTTTCACACTTTAATTTACAACTTTGCCTCAACGGTTCTGGTTCAATCCTCATACTTACCTACCAAAACATTTTTAACACCCCCACCCCCGGGGTTTCCACACACACCTCCAAACACCCGGGCAACGCCGGGTACCCCTCGCTAGTAATGACTAAAATCCAGATATAATACGAGTACTTATATATTATTTAATTATTGGATTTTTTAGATGAGTAATGTGTATATTTTATTTATTATTTGCGGACTATTATTCTCATCTTGTTTATAGTTGTTATTTAACGACGTTTCGGCCAACTCTTCCTCTGGCCTTCGTCAGGTTGTTAACCGCAATAGGAATACTGAATCTTCAACTGTATTTTCAATGATTACTGCCTTCCATAGTTGTTGTCGTCTCACTACGTTTTGGCCAACTAATCCTCTTAGTTGGATTTATAAGGCCAAAAAATCCAACTTTGATCGCCCGTGGGACCCGTAGCGCAGTGGATAGAGACGCTGAATCTCTACAGTTCCAGGTGAGCATTGCCTGAAGATAGCCGTTTCAATCCTACCAAAGCCGGCGAGAGGATTAGTGTGCCAAAACGTGGTGAGACGACAACAACTATGGAAGGCAGTAATTGCTGAAGATACAGTTAGGAGATTCAGCATTCCTATCCCGTCGCGATTAACAACCATATTAACAAAAATCAATAAAATATTCTATTTTGCTATAATTTCAATTCATTATTATTTATAGAACATGTCTGAATAAAAAGGTATAAAATTAAGGAATCTTAAAAACAAATGTTAATTCGAGGAACTCTGTTTAAGTATTATTGTTGGGACTCACCCATGAACAAAATATGAACTCTGCCTAACTGTATAAATAGACTAAGAGATACCGACTCTCGGTGTGGCTGTGTACTCCGTAGTACACCATTTTTACTTTAAGTAGTACGGCTGTTATTATTTGCATATTCTGTTTCACACTAAATACAAATACCTTGTTTCAACCACTACCTGTGTCTTCCTTGGTGCACTTTCCACACCACAACAACTTAGCAACGAAGAACTCGAATTCGGAAAGGACTACAAAAACTAAATTCCTATCGAAAAAAAGGAAAAGGATAAAATTATACTAGTAATTACACACCAAAGTTTTTGGACAACGAAGTAGTATACTCAAGGTCTGAGATACGAAAATACCTTAAAAGATTTTCAACTAATTATAAAAAATAATTATGATAAATTGTTTTGTCCTTCTCAGGAAAACCGTAAAATTTATGCAGGGGAAATATCATACAAGGCACAAGACATAACCATAAACACTACCAAAACCAATAAAAAAATGTTATTCAAGTGACAGGAGAGCCGATGGACGCCATTTTTGAGAGGTACGATCTCGACCCACCAAAACTGTAACAACGGCAGTCAAGCGAAAAGAATATTCACGGAACCACTGGTTATAATCAAAGGCGGAAAAGATATTAACCAGCCTTTTGCATAGTTTATCGGAGCATTCACCATTAAAATACTTGTAAAATAGGCAGCGGGATGCAACATTTCGTCGATGGGACAATGGTTGAAGCCTAGTAGATTGAGCAGGACCTATTAGACTGGCGACGCTCTTGTGAACCCTGTCTAAGAGGGAGAGACTAGTAGCAGACCCACCGATCTAAATATGGTAACAATACTCCATACATGGGCGAATGGTGGCTATGTAGAAAATACTCTCAAGTGTAAGTAACTCTCTAGCAGGGTAGAGAGAGGCCGCCTCATTTGCAGCAGTCTTAGGAATGGTCTCAATGTGTCTTTTTCCAACTCATACTCTCCCTAGACGTTAAGCCGAAGAGTTTAAACGAAGTACTTTCAGGTAATGTATCATTAGCCAAGGCTATTTATAGTTGAGTTGGTTTCTTGGAGTTATGAGAGGAAAGAAGTCTTGGCAGGATTGAATGTGATCATCCATTTTTGTCTTCATTCCAACACAGACAAAAGTTTTCCCCTAGTGTTTCTGCCATTGCCTTGGATAATATTCATTTGTTTTCCCTCCATGGCTGAATAGAGCGTTGCGTCGTCAGCAAATATACCCATCTCAGAGACAATTTTATCAGGGAGGTAATTTATGAATATAAGAAATAATAAATGTATACAGATCAAACCCTGAGGTACACCCTCATTTATATTATATTGTTTTGACATACGACCATCTGGATTCTTTTCTCCTTAAACTGCGCGATGACCGAAAAGCAAACTGAAAATAAGGAGTGAAACATTTTTTGCAAACTTTTTTACCACGTTCGATACTTTTTCGATTTGCTCGCAAGGATGGGATGTGGCAGCAGGTTTAATGCAGAATAGGCAACGAGCACTGCAAAGGCGGCTACAACAGATAAAACATCCTCAGTTTTAAAAAATTGTTCGAATCAGACTTCTTAGCATTTCCTGCTAAGGGCGCTCTAGGTTATCAGCAAAATTCGTCTTCGTAATGGATGAAACGAATCTTCTCCTTTTCCACGTAATGCCTGGGCAGATTGTTCCCTGGCCAACAAGAAGAACAAACAACTCATACACGAAAGGGTTCGATTGCATGTTATTGCGTGGTTCTTTATTTAAAAGCAGACAATGAGATGACGAGAGAAATATAAAAGTGTCTCTTCAGCGAGCACTGCATCACCCTTCTTTTGTTTTGTTTGTGGGCGGACGAGATAGTAGAGCTGTTCAACAACAATATAAAAGTTTTAACAAAAAGTGAGGGGGGTCGGTTTCTACCTCGGCCTGCCAGAGAAATGAATGCTATATATGCGTGCATTGCCGAATTGGGAAAGGCCTTTTTATTCTTGTTGTTTTCTTGTGTGTCGAAGGCAGCGTATCATTAGATCGTCTTGTAAGGCGTGCCGGCGATCGATTTTAATAGTGGTGCGTGTTTGACGCACGGCGGGAGAAAAACATTTGTCAACCAATGCGAATCGGTTGGAGAGACAAAACTTGAAATATCTTTTTGCCTTGTCTCTATCGTTAAAACGTTCTCAAAGGAAAACAAAAATGTTGAAGCTAATGTCGTTTCTCATGAATACATACACACGTATAAATAACGCATACATATTATGTGTTAGTGCGAATAGATGCATAGATATACACATATACGCAGACATTGCTCATGCCTACACATCTAATTATACTCGTAACTCTGACACACTAATGCATGGGAATTACAAACGGATTTTAGATACGTCTATTAATCTGTATGTTTTGTCAGAAAGACAGACCGCCAAGCATTGTTCAGACTTAAAAGTGAGAAAACAACAATAATTGAAAACTATTTTTTCCATTTACTGCTGATGTGTGTTTATTATAATTATAACACGTATACATCCACACAAACACATTCGTATTAAACTGGTCCATTAGGTTTCCTATAAATACAACACCAACTATTTTCTTCACCCTTGACAAACCCGACAGGTAGCTAAATCCCACCCCACGCAGTAGAGATCCCTAGATGTAAAAGATCTTTCTACTCCAGTAGTTTCTCCCCAGAACCGCTAGACTCTGGAATTTAATTCCAGGTCCCTGCTTCCCTAACTGTACTGACATGCAGAAGCTCAAGTGTAACGTGAACCGACATCTTGCTGCCCAAACCCCAATATAGTGCCCCAGTAGTTGCTACCCCTTATAGTAGCCTCCTATACTAAAGTGGAAATGTGCCTTGTTTGGGGTCAAAATGCAATTAAAAAAATAAAATAATTATAAGATAACATCATAGTATTGCTTACTGCATAATCACTCTGAAGAAAGGATAAAGTTCATCTATAGCCATCAGTTTCTCTTCGAATATTGTCGAAACACTCTTAAGATACCCTGTGAAGTTTGTTTTCTATTTGTTTAATTATGTATGAATTTATATAAATGAGTCTTAATAGTAAGTCACTAATTTATTGCCAAAATTGCTGTTTAACATATGAACTGCTTTCTTACTTACCATAGTGTGTACACTTTTATTTTTAATGTATTCATAAAATATATCATACGTACATATTTTCCTATTTATAAGATAGTCAATATTTCGCTTTCTAAATATTTATTCCTTTCAATTTGTGCATTTTTACCCAATTTAAGTCATTTCGCAAAACTTTTTAGTAAACCATTTAGCTACGTTGTTGTTTACTGAGTTAAGAACTAAAATTCTTTAAATGCTTCCACTCAATTTTTGTGTTTATTCATAAAAAAACGATGCTTCAAACAAAAACGTAAGAGACGGACGATTTTGTTTAATGCGTAACATGTTACCGGACATTATATGGTTCTTAAGTACAATATTTCTGTAATTAATGAGGAAATATGTACAACGTAAGAAAGTATAGCTCTGCTACTGATGGGCAGTATGCGTACATGTTCTTGGCCTAGTTGGTGAGATCTGCCTAGGTAATGTAGCTTAGGCTATGTTCTGATTAAGGTTAAGGAAGACTGTACAAAATGTATAGTAAATGTCATGATAAAATGGAATAAAACCATAAAAATAAGATTATTCTTGTTAACATTAAGAAAAATATTATGTGAAATTGACAGATCAGCGTAAAATTCAAAACGAAAATCTGCAACCGAATAGGAAAATAGACAGAATCTAAAAAAAGCTTTAATTCCAAATTATTACATTAAACAATCTAAACGTCGCAAAGAGTATGAAGCGATGATTATGATATGGAAAAAAACGCGTCATATGTTACGCTTTATAAAGCTATATCTGAGAAGAGATTTAACGCTTTCCAGAAGTACGAATGAATACTTACCAAAGCTCTTTCAACGAATAACATTTTTTCTTAATAATAACATTATTTCAGTTTCATTATTTATTATACAAGTCTAATAAATCAAACGGTAAACAAGGACTGAGGCTTTTGATTGTAAAATTGTTTTTCCATGTCCGATGCACTTAATCAATCACCAACCGACGATCAAATGTCTCACATTTTAATGAAGACTAGACAATAAGCACTACAAAGGCACATGAATCTGGTAAAGCAGGTAAACATAACAATGGCTCGAATAGTACTTGTTCGAATTCGTTGGCCAGCGCGCTTCAGATTATAGGCAATAACCCCTTTCGTAATGTGTGAGATAAGGGGTGTTATCTTCTCATTCAGCTGGTCATGTCTAGGAGCCTAGGCCACTGAGCAACGAGAAGAACAAACAATTCAGATACGATGGCTATTTGTGTGGCAACGAACAACGAGATTCAAAACTGGAAATTCACTGCTTGGCGTTTGATTGTCTACCACTTATTGTGGAGCGAATTATATTTTATTTTCATAGAACTATTCATTTATTTACACTTTTAACGATACCCATAACTGATAACACTTCTTTACTGCAGAGTATTGTTTTAATTCTACGTAGAAACTGCCATTTCTTACAGTGTAGTGATTCATACAGAAAGTTGCGTGTATAAATATATATATATTTATTTATTATTTTTTACTTTAATAATTATATATATATTTATATCTATGTATTTATATATATATTTATATAAATAAATAAATAAATATATTTATATATATATATATATATATATATATATATATATATATATATATATATATATATATATCATTAGCCTGGAATTCTTTTCATCCCAAAATCGAAAAATTAATTTAATGAAAACCCTTACACATAGAGCTCTTATGATTTGTTCAAAGCCCCATCTGGGTGAGGAGATTAACTTTATCACTAACGCATTGTGTAAAAGTAGTTATTCTGAGGACATCGTGAAATGTACCATAAAAAATAAAGTTTCCAATTTTAAAAGTACAAAAACTTCAGTAGATAGATGTCCTATTTATTTCGCTTACCTTGGCTAGGTTACATAATTGACCGATTTACCAAAGAAATTTGTCTTTATGTTTAACAGTATTATTTTGCGTCGAGTCTTCATTTTGTTTTGTTTTTCCACAAGACATATGCTGTGTTTTACTTGAAAAGATGTCCTCCCCCATAACAAGACTATTGTTTATTTATTTCAATGTAATTGTGAAATGCATTACGTTGGGTAGATATCAGAAACTTTGGATTCTCGTATCATTAATGAAGTTTCTATCTGATTCTTTCTCTGTTTTAAAAATTTTCCCCAATGGTCCTCCGCCATATTCCTATCTCATATACATTTTTAAATCTTTGTTCACCTCGATTTAAACTCTGTTGAACGAGGTGCGAAACCGCTCAGCTTACTTTTACTTTTTATTTTTTTATTATTCAACATGACTAATAAATTTAGTATGTGCATAGCTATTATTAAATGTTGTACGCCTATATATATATATATATATATATATATATATATATATATATATATATAGGCGTACAACATTTAATAATAGCTATGCACTAAATGCATAGTATAGCTATGCATTAAATGTTGTACGCCTATATATATATATATATATATATATATATATATATATATATATATATATATATATATATATATATAGGCGTACAACATTTAATAATAGCTATGCACTAGCAGTATCAGAATTTTGGGGGAATTTTTGACACCCCTAACAGAAAACTGCGATTAAAATATAGAAAACTCGTAATTTCTCTTTCTAAAGTGGGTTATTTATTTTCTTTATAGAATATGCTTCCAAAATAAACTATTTAAGTTGTTTAAAAAATAATAGAAATATTATTTTTCATTGTTTAAAAAACGTTGTTTACAAAGTGCGTGCGTGCGCTCTGGGAAGCCATTTTGTTACGTAGTGAAATCAATTGATTTTTATGAGATGAATATTTTTCAATTTTTAAACTTTAAAAATCTATCAAAATTTTCCTATTCGTTCAATTGTTACGTTTTTTTCAGGGTGAATGTAAAATTTTATGTTCTTTCCGATAAACTAAATATAATATTTTAGACAAACGTTGTTTTATAAATTCACCCCCCCATTTTGGAATGTCTATGAGAATTTTAATAATTAATTTTGTTCGGCACGTTTTATATATCACAAATTGAAGATAAAACATGAATAAATAAAATACTCAAATTTAAAACAACAAAAAATATCACTTATCTGTAAATTTACCGGTAAAGTCCAAAATTTAAATCCTTCTTTTTTCGATAACCACGTGTTTTTTTTGTTTTGTTTTTTTTTACGTGGAATCTTAATTTTTGTTTAGAATGTTCCAGTAATTAATGGTCGATCAGTTTATATTTTTATATTTAATTCCTGGTTTCCTTTTTTTTGATATAAAAAAAAGACGAAATCGGATAATGCAGATTTATAGTATAATAAAAAAAATTCAGGTATTTCTTTAAGATATTAAAAAAAAATAACATTGCATACCTGCGTCATATCGTAATTCGTGTTAATGAAAAAATGAAAACTCCCAGTTTTTTATTTACGATAGCGTAAAGGCACAAAAATAAAAAAGGACAAGTTATCTCCCTTAAGTCAGGCAAATATTTGTTTTTTTGACAACTTTTTTGAATCTATGTATCAGAATTTTTGTAGGAATTTTTGACACCCCTAACACGAAACTGCGAATACAATATAAAAATCTCGTAATTTCTCTGTTAAAAGTGGGTTATTTATTTTCTTTATGGATTATACTTCCAAAATAAACTATTACAGTTGTTTTAAAAGTAATAGAAATATATATATTTAAAAAAAAACAGTAATGAATTTTCCGAACTCAATATTTTTCAATTTTTAAACTTTAAAAATCTATCAAAATTTTTCTATTGATTCTATTTTTACGATATTTTCAGGGTCAATGTGAAATTTTATGTTCTTTCCAATAAACCGAATATAATATTTTAGACAAACTTATATTATAAAGAAGACGTGTTTTGGTTTGTTATTATTGTTATTATTACATTAAATATTTGTTTAATCATATAGGGTAAATATGAAGAATTCCACCCTTTATTCATATAGGGTCAATATGAAGCAACCATCGAAAATTCCTTTAAAATTACGGCCAAATCTGTTCATTGCAATGTGGCCATAAAGTGGGTGCCCATTTGACGTCACATCATTATAGAAAAGTGACCCCCCACTTTGTGACCATTTGTAAAATTTTTTATCTTGGAAACTACTAGTTTCGTTTGCCGTATATATAAATGGTTATTTCCGTTTTCAGCGCCTCCGAAAACCTTTAAAAGTGGAAAATTTGAAGGAATATAATCCAATATCGAGATTATTAAGGTTTCTGAATTAGTGTTTTTTTTACACTTATAGGCCTCCGTACATAAGTAAGAGATAATTTTTCACTTCCGGTGTCGTTACAAGTTTCTTGAAAGCCACGCGTGGTCGCGATGTGTGTTGGAAAAATCCTTCCATTTAAAAAATACATGGATTATAATACATAAATATGAATAAATTCTCATACAGGAAGATTAAAAGAAAGCATATCTTACTCATTAACCAGGTAAGTTATATATTTTGCCATTTTAAAAATATATCGTAAGATTCAACTAGTGTTTTGTTCGACATTCCGTGAATTGTTAAGTGAAGAAATCGAAGGAAAAATAAATAAAATTGTTTATTTCTCTATTAAAGCTTTTATGATATTAAAATTTGGTCTTTGCTCGTTTTATTGAAATAAAATTTACGGGTTTAAATTACGTTTTACTATTATTAAAATCTGATAGAAATATAGGTGTATATTCAAAATGGCGACTCGCCTGAAAGTTTCCCCAAAATTCTGATACTGCTAGCTATGCACATACTAAATTTATTAGTCATGTTATAATAAAAAAATAAAAAGTAAAAGTAAGCTGAGCAGTTTCGCACCTCGTTCATATATATATATATATATATATATATATATATATATATATATACATATATATATATATATATATACATATATATATATATATATAGTAGTTCACATGCCCTATGTAATGTTTATAACTTGCCCTACGTGTGAATACACTTTATGACCAAAATTTTTCTGAGAACTTTGTAGAGACCGAAGAGGTAAATCTTTTTCAACTTTGACACAAATTTTGACCCCTTACCCTTAATTATTTTGGTCTCAAATCAAAAATACAAAGTTTTACCCATGTGCAAGTTACCTAGATCTAAATTTTAAAGTGTTTATACCTGAAATCAGCGGAGGAATTTGGTAGAATCGTCAAAGGTCAACTTCATCAACTTTGAGATTTTGGCAGCAAAATTCTCGCCCCAAAACGGGTTAAAATGTTTGCCGAGTTTCTTAATACTTGTTATGTATAAATTATGAATGCTTAGACCCAAAATAGGCTGAGTAGCTTGCTAGACACCACAAAGGTAAAATCTCTTTAACTTTGACCCCTTGGCAACTCATATTATCTACTCAAACCGATTTAAAAAAATCCCTATTTCTGAATGCCCTTTATGTACAATTTAAAATGTTTAGATGAAAAGTTGGCTGAGTTGGTTTGGTAGAGACCGAAGAAGTCAAATTTTCTTAACTTTGAATCCAATTTGACACCTGACCATTTATTGTTTTAGGCTCAAATGAAATTATAAAGTTTGATCCAAGTAATCTTCATTTAAAATTTCAAGTGTTTCGACCCAAAATTGACGGAGGAGTTTGGTAGAGATTTTAAAGGTCAAATCGTTGAACATTTACCCCTAGTGTTGCGTTCAAATTGTGTAACAATTAAAAATATGGACGATATGAAATATGATTTTTGGAAAATGATTGTTTCCGTTATTTTCAACAATAACAAAAGAAACAAATAAGGTGATTCACAAATAATTACAACAATAACAAAACAAACGAAAAAAAGGTCAGTTTACAAAAATACAGTTATTACGGATTACTACTATCTATCACAAATTAAAATACGGCTTGTTGAAACTCGAGGTCGAAAACTAGAACGATGAAGTGGAGCGTTACGAGGGTAAGGGAGAAGAGGAGTCAAATAAGAACTGCTAACCAGCCAGTCTTAGCGTGGCTATTCACTATATTAACAACGAAATGCAATGCCTTATACAATTTCTTTTGGTTTTTCTTTTAAAAGTTTGGTCAATGAGAATATTACAAACTTGTATTTACCACTAGTCCAGAGGGCTTTTTCTGCAACTTTCCGTGGTTTGGAGAGATGTATTCTTTTTTCTTTGTGTGTTTTGGATTCTTTCGGCTGGACGTATCCTTGAATCATAGACCGGAGTTATCTTGACGGGTCCAAGTTGATAACTGATTTGTTTCCCTCTCCACTTTTGTCTATATTACATCTTAACCCTTTCTAGATTATTGCAGAACCCTCTGGGAGTTTCCAGATACTTCTAAAACCTTCTACTCTTTCTATTACTATACTCTGGTCTTTAAATTTGAGATTTGATCATTAGAGGTGCTTAAATTACGATAGCACACATTTTAAACGGTTTTATTGATGTTTTTATAATTATTTTATAGAAATACTCCCTCGTAACACCTCCCTCTTTAAGTAAAAGTTTTGAAATTATAGTGAAAACCTTTTAAAGACACAAATCGTCTATATTTTATTATTGTCTCTTTTTTATTTTTATTTTTTATATTCTAGATAAGGCATCTGCAATGACATTGTACTTTCCTTTAATATGTTTTATAATAAGGTCATATTTTTGTAGGAGCAGACTCCATCTTGTATGTCTTTGATTTTTGTTCACCATTTTGTTAAGGAAAGTTAATGGGTTGTGGTCGGTATAGACCAGAACAGGAGAAACAGTAACATTTAAATAAAAGTCAAACCGTTGTAGAGTTGATAACATCGCCAAACATTCTTTTTCAATGGTAGAATAGTTCTTCTGGTAGCTATTAAACTTTTTGGAGAAATATCCAATGGCTCTGTCCAAGCTTTCGTCATGTGCTTGAGTTAAAACACCACCCATTCCGGCATCACTTGCATCGATTTGCAATTTACATTGCTTTGAAAAGAAAAAAACTGGAGTTGCAAGAGCTGGGCCGCCAATGAGGGTTGATTTGATTTCATCGAAAGCCCCATCACAGGCTTGTATGAATTTGTATTTTGCATCTTTTTCAGGAGATCGGTGAGAGGGCTTGCTGTCGTTGAAAATTTTTACAAAATCTTTGGTAGAACCCAGCCATACCGAGAAATCTCATTAATTGTTTCTTGTAAGTTGGAATAGGATACCTTAAAATGGCATCCACTTTTGATGTGATAGGCTTAACCTCTCCCTGTCCAACAGTGTGACATAAGTAATTTACTTTTGCATGACAAAATTCACTTTTGTTTAAGTTCACACATAGGTTGGCTTCAAGTTTCTGATAAAATTGTCTGATGATGTGCAAATGACTTTCCCAAGTCATGCTGTAAACAATTCCATCATCTATGTAGACTTCGCATCCCTGAATCTTATGTAGAAGGGCATGCACCATCCTTTGAGAAATTGCTGACGCATTTTTCATCCCAAACGCCATAACCTTATACTGGTATAAACCATCTGGAGTCACAAATGCTGAAATTTCTTTGGCATTGTCCATCAAGGGTACTTGCCAGTAACCTTTCATCAAATCAAATTTACTGACATATTTTGCCTTTCCAAGATTGTTAATGCAGTCATCAATTCTGGGAATTGGAAAGGAATAGCTTTTAGTTACTGCATTGACTTTCCGGAAATCGGTTACAAATATGTATGTGTCATCCGGTTTTGGTACAAGAATACAAGGATAATTCCACTGACTGTTGCTTGGTTCAATAATGTCATTATCCGGCATATATTTTATTTCTGCTCTCATTTGCTGAAGCTTGATTGGGTTTACCCGGTAAAATGTTGTTTGATAGGTTTCTCCTCT
The DNA here is from genome assembly GCF_053919585.1 of Euprymna scolopes. Lineage (NCBI taxonomy): Eukaryota > Metazoa > Mollusca > Cephalopoda > Sepiida > Sepiolidae > Euprymna > Euprymna scolopes. The sequence continues at coordinate 43,906,719 of NC_136488.1, forward strand.
CCAACGAAAACATCATGTACAGCAGATGTGGTTTTTCCAGGAACATCAGGAAAAAAGTTTTTTGAAATCATTGACCAAATCATGAATTTCTTTTCTTTTTTAATTTGATAAATGTTCAAATTTTACATTTAAATTAAACAGAATTTCAGAATTTTTTAAAATGACTACTTTAACCCATGTCCTTCTCCCTAACAACTATCTCCACCTCCTTGTCTATGTCATACTAATTTTGATTTGAATATTAATTCTAGTTAAGGTTGAGATTGGCTTAATATTTAGTATTATCATATCTGTGCATGTAATTTTTCAACATATCAATGTAGTAAATTCCTTTCTTTTTCCTTCGATCTGGGGGCCGGACGATATAATTTAAGTCATTAATTTTCTTTTCTATTTCATAAGGGCCAAAAATCTTGCTTGTAGAGGATGGTTTTGAATTAATAAAAATACTAAAACTTTGTCACCGATGTCAAAATTACGAATTTTACTACATTTATCATATCTAGTCTTCATTCTACTTTGGGAGTTCTTTAAATTATCTTGTGCTATTTTGAAAGCATTATGCATTTTTTCTTTAAAATTGGATACATAGTCCAAAAGATGCATCTCATTCTCTTCGGTCAGCCATTTTTCTTTTAAAATTTTTAAAGGACCTCGAACAGCATGATCAAAAACAAGTTCAAAAGGGCTAAAACATAGAGAGTCTTGAACAGCTTCCCGAGCTGCAAACAAAACAAAATAAACCCCTTCGTCCCAATCTTTTTTATATTGGTAACAGAACTATCTCATCATTGATTTTATCATTTGATGAAAACGTTCAAGGGCACGTTGTGATTCAGAGTGATACACACTCGATTTGTACTGTTTGATACTCATTTCACTAATTACTTGTTAAAATAGACCAGACATAAAATTTGAACCTTGGTCTGATTGAATGGCTGAAGGAATCCCGACTAACCAGAAAAACTTCGTTAAAGCCTTAAAAATGGTTTTGGCTTTAATATTCCTCAAAGGGATAGCCTCAGGAAAGCGAGTTGACGTACACATTATTGTCAATATATATCGGTTTCCTATTTTTGTTTTTGGAAGAGGGCCAACACAATCAACTAGCACTCTATTAAAAGGTTCTTTTTTTTTAATTATTGAACCTTTTATATCTATATCATTAATTGCTAGATGAAAGATAATGTTTTTAAATTGCAATAAAATGTATATTACATAAAATAAATCCAAGGTAATTTTTTGATTCAATTTAAATTAAATTTTTATACCTTACTTTGTAAAATTTATAAAAGTGCACTTTGAAGATAAATAAATTTCAAATTGAATCTTGTACCGTTATTTTTAAAGCCTATAGTAAAAACATTTTGTTTAACAGTTTTCATGCCTTGGATGAAATGCTTTTCTAACTTGTATCTTATCTTTATAAGATTATATTTTAAAACTCTCCTTCTATCTATTTCAGTTTGCATTTCTCGTCAAACCACAACTCATTTTTGCAACCCCTTCTTTGTATTATTAGAGGTCTGAATATTCTCTCTGTTTCAGTTTGTATTTCTCATCACACCATAACTCATTTTTTGCACCAACCCTCTTTGTAATACAGGTCTGAATAATGAGAAAATCTGTTTTTTTTTAACAAAAACTTTTAAATAACTTTTTTAGATTAAATTTTTTAAAACTTCTTTCAGAATAGAAAATCTTTAAAATTAAATAAAGAACATATTTCATATAGGCTTCATTAACAAATATTCAGTACATAACGAGAAAAATGGAGATGAAAATTTCAAAAGGACTGTATAACTGGTTACGGTAAATAGCAGTCCTCGCCAGCGAAAGTCTTTGTTATTGTAATTCTATTACTATTATTATTATTATTTAAAACATTTTGTGTCCTGCTCTTTCGCGCGAGGACTAATGCGCACACACACACACCAGTGTATATATATATATATATATATATATATATATATATATATATATATATATATATATATATATATATATATATATAAGAACAAGTAGTTAATAAAACATGTTAAAAACATATTTACTTTTTAAAAAGGAAGCACAAAATAAGTAGATATTTTCGAAGAAATAATTTCCTTCTCATCAGAGGGTAGGATTTGGAAAAATGCGGGATCGGATTTTGCTTGCAAAAGTATTTAATGAAACTACAAGTAAGTCATAGATCTTACTTACTAACAAATATTGAAGCAAGAGAAATAGGGTAAAGAAAAACCTGGTTTCACGTGAATGGATAGTAAAAGGTAAAATATCCAATAATGGTTAAAATCCAAAAACATTGATGAAATTTCCATTTCCACAAGTAAAATCCAAGGGAATCGCGTTATTGGAAGATGGCCCAAAGTAATCCGAAAGGAAGAAATCCGTGGAATAATTCACAAATTCACAAGGAAAAAGGGAATGAGTTCAAATAATATTATTAAAAGAAAGATAAGATTTGCGTAGAAAAAAGAAATGGAAGAATTTAAACACGACTGTCAAGGCTGAGCTGATTTAAGAAAAATGAGTGAATAAGAAAAATTGAATGGTGATTGAGTAAAGTTTAGAATAGAAAAGGCAATGTCAAAATGTTCCAGACAAGGTTATGTTGAAATGGAGCCAATGTAAAGTAAAAACAGGGGTCAACTGAAATATACAAGTTATTACTTAAGAATTAAATTATCAGCAGGAGTCATTAAAGGAAGCCAATGAATTGAGAAGAATGATAAGTTAAATACATACACATGTATATACATATATATATATATGAATACATACAATTACACATATACATATATATATACACAACAAATACACCCACATATACACACACATATATATACATACTGTAGTTTTCTTAAAACATTCGTAATATATTGAAATTCATCATTAAGATATTGGGGACTGCATATTCTAAAGGCACGCAAGAAAAAAACAATATAAGTAAATAGATGAGTAAATAAATAAATAAAGAATTAAAGAATATATATATATATATATATATATATATATATATATATATATATATATATATATATATATATATATATATATTCTTACAAGACGGGAGAGATCAGTGGTTGGATGTGGTCCTCTGTGTGAAATCTTCGACTATACTGATTTACATTTCCTCCTTACGTAATATATGAAATAAAAAATATAAAAAGGATATCACAGCGATGATATCCTTTTATATGTTTATGAACCGTTGTCTGCTTCAAGATCTGTTCAACTCGCGATGTATCCAAGTGAAGAACACAGATTGGAAAAAAATGTTTTTAAAACACATAAACAACGAAAGACTTTACATAAGAATGATATTATTACAGTAACGAGTTCAACTGACTAGAACAAACAAGTCATACATGTAAAGGCTCGATTGCATGCTACTTTATGCCTGTGTGTTTCTTAATTTAAAAGCAGACAAAGATATGACGGGAGGAAGGCGAAACTGGCTTTAAAGTGAGCACTGGATAACCTATGCTTTGTTTTGTCTATGGGAGGACGTGATAATAGAGCCGTTATGCAACAAAATAAATTTTCTACCAAAACGAGGGGTAGGGGTGGGGAATCTTCTTCTACCACGGCCTGCCAGTGAAATTAATGCTATATATGCATAGATTGTCGTAATGGAAAAGTCCTTTTTTCATTCTTGTCGTTTTCAATGGACGCAGAGTTGAAGCGAACAAATAAGAAGAAAAATAATCATGTACTCTAAAAAGTGATTGAATGAATCAGAATAATAATTTTAAAAAATTACAGAACGGATCTCGTTGCAAAGTCTGTCAACTTCTCAAACAGGAATGGGTGGAGATTGGGTTGGGTGAATGTAAACATGAAGTACTTATTTGAGTGACGTAATCAGCAATTCGAAACAAAATATAAACAAAATATGTATTTCGTCTCAAAATTCCGAGGATTAGGGAGGTAATGGTATAATTCATATAGTGTTCAAATCTTTTTTCTGCATACTCCCTAATCTCTCTTCTTCTTTTCTTTTCCTTTCAATTGTATTGCTGTTGTCTCTCTCCTTTGAATGTTCGTCTAAGTTTTCGTCCTCAGCGAATTCTCTATTATGGTTAGGCGGCGAGATAACCATTTATTATAGTTTTCTGCATGACTCTCTTAGTTGATGGCTATCTCACCTTTATGATGAGGGCTGGTGCATCAAATTATACTTAGGGGATTTCGTACTTCGTCGCCATATATATATATATATATATATATATATATATATATATATATATATATATATATATATATATATGTGTGTGTGTGTGTGTGTGTGTGTGTGTGTGTGTGTGTGTGTAGAGAGAGAGAGAGAGAGAGAGATAAATAAAAGGGAACAACCCAAGTTATATGTTCATTAACGTTTCGTCTTTATTCATAGACATCCTTCACTTCAGAAACGGAAAAAAGATGTTGGAAATTAAGCAAAAGGTGGTGAAGCTTGCGTTGCTAAAGAGAGGGAGATTTTTAATGACGTCATATAGCCGTTAATATATTTTTAAAAGATATGGACCAGTTAATATTATTTCTGGAAAAAAATATGTTCGTTAAAATTCAAATATTGGTGTGTAACTGAAATGAAATATTTTTGTTATGTAGTTTATTAATTTAGATTATATGTATTAATATATATATTATTAATTATTAAAGGAGATGTTTCTATGGCGTGAGAAGGTTAACCTGTGTCTACAATAAAATTATGTTCTTTTAATAAAAGTTTACTTATTAATGACGCTACATTATAGGAAACTTGTCTCATTACAATTCCTTGGCCTTTTGGTCAAGATCAAAGTGTAGCATCTGTTCCGGCAGATACTACAGTTAAGATAATTTGTACCAGTCAATGGAGGGGAAACCCTCTATACTGGGACAATTATTATTTTTGGTAACCAGAGTGCCCCCTTTTTGCTTACTTTCAGGGGAGCTAGTTTTAACCTCACATTAAAAACGGTCTTGTGCCTAATTTGCTCAGTGGGGGAGCAAATAAATACCATCTGTTCCGGCAGATACTGCAAGCAAAGACCATATGTGGGGGCAACTCCACATATAAGACCTTGGTCAATGTAGGGGCAACACTTCATACCAATTGTCACTATCCAGCTCCCCTACTCCCCGGGGAGTTGGTCCCCATTTTCCCTTCACTCCTCACTTTAAAAATCGGCCTTGTGCCTAATTTGCTCAGTGGGGGAGCAAATAAATACCATCTGTTCTCCAGATGCTGCACTTCCATTTCTTGTTCTCTTTCGGTGGAGGAGAAATCCTTCACGACTGAGACAATTTTTATTTTTGTACCTTTTCTCCACGGTAAAAAACGACCCTGGTGTCTAACTCTGTCCCGTGGGGAGGCATAGTGAATAGGTACATTATAGGAAACTTCAAGTTGTTGAATTTTGCTTGAATTTGCGATTAGCGATGATTCAATAAGTCTCCGGCACGGTTTATTTGAAATAAATTGAACTATTTTTCTTGTATGAAGTAAAAGGTATTATTACGCTGTAATGAATGAGAGAATAATGCCCTTAGAGAATTGCTATTTCTTATATCTTTTATGTTTATTGAGCCGTTTTTCTAATTTACGCTGGGTTTCACCAACGTATCTATACTGGCAATTTTGGCAAAGAACAGTGTATATGCTTGTATTGGAAACTGGTTTGTTTTGGAGATGTTTTGTTGTTTTTAATATTTGTCTTATAGTTTGTGATGAGGTTTGTATGACTGGAATTCTTGGTTTGTTTAGTGTGTCGCAAAGTATTGCATTATTGGTGTGTGTAGGTAACAGAAGATGTTTGGTTATGAGAGAAATGTCTGGTGTGGATGATTTTAGTTTGTTAACCCTGGAAAATATTTGTGTGAATTTTCGTTTAGCAGTTAATATGACATATTTGGGCTACTGAAAAGTTTTCAAAGTGTTTGTAAGGTATTTGAATTCTCCGTCCAGATATTCCGGACTGCACGTAGAAAGAAACCAATTATCATACCTGTTTTTATTTTGTTATTATGGTGTGAGTGGAAATGTGTGTAATCATTTTTGTGTGTAGTTTTGCAGTGAACTTTCAAGGATATTTTATTGGATTTTATAACAAGTTTTTCTAGAAAAGGTAATGATTGATTGTTTTCTGTTCCATAGGCGAACTTTATATAAGGTTCAACTGAGTCTAATTTGTCTTTAATGTTATCTATATGCGTGGTTTCAGGAGGAAAACATAAAATGTCGTCAATGTATTTAAAATATTCTGTGTTTGGAGGTAATATAAATTTGAAAGGACCAGATTCTAGGAATTTTAAGAAAAGACAGGTTAATAGAGCACTGATATATATATATATATATATATATATATATATATATATATATATATATATATATATATATATATATATATATATACTCGGGGTTTTTTTATATTCAAAAGTAATGGACTAATGAATTCAACGAGGTTGTTAGATAGTGCTCAATAAAAAGAGCTGATAATACTTGTTTATTGTTATATAAACATGCTCACATCCCGCTGCTACAAACAGCCACTTGTTTCAATCAAACAACAGATATCATCAGGCAGCGACTTGACTATTCAAAAGTTCAATGAATAATGGATTTTTATTTTAGGTAGGAACTCTTTAGAAGTTGGAGTTAAAAAACTTAAAACACAGGACTTTAATTAAATAAAAAAGTAAAAAATGAGAGGCAATTTAAATAAAGTTAAAAGATTACAATGGGGAGAGAGTGATTGAGAAGAAAAAAGGAATAGAGACAGAAATAGAGAAAGAAAATATAGAGAAAACAAAATAGAGAGAAAAAGAAGAGAGAAAATATATATATATATATACACATACACACACACATACACACATATACACATATATATATATATATATATATACATACATACATATATACATACATATACATACATATATATATATATATATATATGATATGGAGAAGAAAAGAAAAAAGAAATAAAGGGTTATAATAAAGAGAATAAGAACTAGAAGGAAAAGGAAATAATAATGACATCTAGTTAAATAGAGAAAGAGAGAAAGTAAGAATTTGACAGTATATAGAAAAAGAAAAAGAAAAAGAAAAAATCTGCGTGTCAACCAATTTATGAACAATTATACAATTCAGTAATGAAACATATTATTACAAATACAAACAGAAGATACAATCCAAGCGTCAGAAATGAACGTGTCAAAAAAGGCAGTGAATGTATTCGGCTAGCATATTTATCCTCTTACATACGTCCACGAGTAAAATCAACGCAATTCAAACATACGTCTACCATTAATTAGGCCCTTTATGCTAAATGATATAAGTTTAAAGTTTTCGCGTTTTTATTAGATAAATATATGAATAAAAGAAAAAAATAATGATAAAACAATATTAAAATTATTATTAATAACAATAAACATAATAGTAATGATAATAATAATAATAATAATAATAAAAACAGAATAAAATTAATATTTATTATCTTTTTAATATAACATATTTAGCCATAAGAGGGGATTAAATAAATTAAATAGGTCCAATAATTATAAATAAAAAACTACTAATATTTATGTATATAAAAAGAATATAATACAAATATATATATATATATAGATATATAACCACACACACACATATATATACCCAAATATACACACACATACACACACATATATATATATACATATATATATATATACATATACATGCACATAAGTAAAGGTGTAACTATACTATTAAGTTGGAAGTTTAAGCTATTTAAGTATAGATATAAAGTCATATTAAATCACAAAATAATACATTCAATACCAGATTACTAATAACACAGATACAAGTACACTTACCTATAAATATATTCAGGCAAAAGAAGTAATTAAATCAACGAAATACTCAAAAATAGCGACGCACAGGTAGATAGTACCCTAATTAAAAATAATAAGATACATATGTATATACTCACAGAGAACCAACCGACATACTAATAAGCATATATATATATATATATATATATATATATATATATATATATATATATATATATATATAATCTTATGTATACACATACATACAAAAAATACACAAATATATGCACACAATCATATACTAATACACAACAACGCACACACACATATATATACTCACACATAAATATGTATAATTTACATAAATTATATATATAGAAATACATAAGAATACAAATAATTTGGCAAGGGTACAGATAGATGCATACACACATAGAAACATACAAATGGATTGAATAAACATGGGAGGGTATACCAAATAATATAGAAATATATAGATCTAAGTACACACGGTCATAAAATAAATACATAGACACATACATATACACATAGACACACATGTATATAAGATAG